>NC_048426.1:14667762-14673068 GCF_013103735.1 Etheostoma cragini | reverse complement strand
TGTTAGGACATAATCACTCTAATATGTGTGTGGCATTTTTAGGCCTTTATTATTTACTGGATAGCTTAGCCTTGAAGGTGGAGAAAGAGAAAGAATGACATTCAGCAGAGGTTGGCAGGTTGGAAGAAAACCCACAACAGAAGTGGGGAGGACTGAGCCTCTATCTTTGGGCCCACACTCTACCAGGTGAGCTACCCAGGCTCCCATCTCTCTGTTTTTGTACTGGCAGACCTGAAATTCTGTGCATAGAGCTAAGCAAAACAATTTACACTGAGGGTCATCATAAACTTCATCATGCCAACTTGTAAGGACCATATCCTTGAGTCAACGGTTAATCTGACATTTGTATGTATTCTGGATTCATATCTCTACCATTGTGCCCTATATATGATAACCCACATTCATTAAGAATGTTTACAGGATTGTTTGTAGATTTACTCAAGATTATGGGAACCCCATATCTCACTTCTACATAGGAGTGAGATATGTTTGTAACATTTACATGGTGTAATGTAATCAAGTGCAATAACTCAGAGTTGTTCACACAGAAGTCTTACGTTAATGTCAAAACACCCAAACTCTAAAAGACATGCAGCATTTTCTGGCTGCCTAATTTGAATATGAATGTGAATATATCATGATGAAGCTGGCACCTATCAATAAAAACGTTGCACTGAATACGACCCCCAACACCTCCAGAAGGATCATCAATAAGTCCCTGTCGACTTCCACATGACACCAAAATGCAGCTGAAGTCTCCTACGCAATCCTGTACCTACACTCAGCCCACACCATTACAATATAATCCTGCATTTGTAGATTCCTGAGCATAACTGCTCAAATTAGTCTGTATTTCTTTCATCATCAAACCTATCAGAGACTAGATCCAAGTACTAAAAGTTCTGGCAAAAGTTGTTTCCTCTGTGTTAGATACAGTTGAGATATTTACAAACAATATTCAAACATGCATGTCATCATTAGCGAAAAATCCACACACACAAACATTCTCATTAGCATCTAGCATTGTGACTGACAGGTATTATAGATAAAAGGTGGGGGAAGTAAAAACAGAGATGAATGACATAGTGATAGAGTTATGAAAGGAAAGAGTGGAAACATAGGGTCTGATGCATGATTGACAGCTGACAGGAGGAAACCAAGAGAAGGTCCTGAACACGGCAGAAATGATTCAATCAAAGAGTAGCTTTATCTAGGTTATTACTACACTGAAGCAGGATGATGAAGAGGAGGTTTGCCTTAATCTCAGCCACAATGGAAGGGAACAAAGGCGTACTTACAAGCACTATCAGCCACAAATATCAAATCAGCTCTAGCTGAACCTAATCCTGCCAGACAGCATTGTTGATTCAATGAACCTGCGGTCAGAGCCATATGTGCAAGAGAAGGTACTCCCACACACACATTAGGTGAGAGCTACAATACATCTCTGATTCAAACTGTTATAGGCCTAACTGCCTAATAACCGGAAGTAAATGTATTGTTCTTACATAATTAGTTTTTATTGGGACATATCATGTATTTAAGGCTATGGTTTTATACAGATCAACACTTTTTCTGCAACTATTGATTGCACTTACTTTTCAAACAGCACTGACACATATATCTACTCCAACACCATGTCATTAAAGGATCATCTGTTACCACTACACCACTTTCATGAGACAGTCTGGAAAACTTTCTACTCGTACTAAACATCATACTATGATTCCCAAAAGCCTTCTACAGATCTTTGACACTCTGTGTGACCTCTGAACTTCTCAATATCCCCTTCCTCAGGACAAGGCCACAGTAACAGCAGCGGTGGTTGGGACGTCCTTGTTTTAAGGATGGCACTTGGCAGAGGGAAAAGGACACTGGCAACTTCATTATCCCACAATAACAGGCTAATTATTGTGTTTGTTAGCAACAAATCAGAGCACAACAGCCTGCATGTCCCTGTCCTGTTTTGAGCATCTTAATTACTTACACCCCCCCCCCCCCCCCCCCCCCCCCACACACACACACACACACACACACACACACACATCCCTCTCTCTTTTGCCACTGCTGCTGTTGTTATTTTGCATATAAAAGGCAACAGCTAATTGTCTGGACTATAAATATTCGGCATGCAATTAGCGTCCTGGCCTGCCTCTGCGTTGTGTTATCACCTCGCTGTTTGGTACATGGTGCAGACCGCACACTCAATTCTCCATATCTAATGGGAGTTTGATAGCAGCACAGAACCTTTGTTTCTAAGAACAAATGAGAGCGAGCGCCTCCCTGTTGTCTCGCCCCTCCACTTTGCTTTGAGGAAAGAACACATCATCACTTCAGTAAGGGGGCACAAGAAGGTTAATGCCACACAGATTATACCTATGGAAGGTGTGCTATGGTAGGTAAGGCAAGGCCAGTTTATCTGTATAGCACACTTTTTACAAATTATAAAAATTCTAAAAGATTAGAAAACTGTATGAAAACCTCAAAATTCTAATTATAAAGAAGGGAAACCTTTTTAAAGGAAATTTAAAAAGGGTCATGTTGTAACAGCAATAAAGAGGGGGTGTATGACTGAATTTTTTATTCTGAGAAAAGACAAAGCAAGGTGGAAATACAGAATATTATGTATTATATACAGTATATATACTGTATATGAATGGTGTGAACAATCAGTATTTCTGCTACTTAGTATTGCAACAAAGAGGAAGTTTACACAGCTCTTGGTGACAACAAAGTCGGCTTCGCTGCTGCAAGTGTAATACTGCAAAGGAAACGTTTCCCACTGGCCCCAGGGAAAAGGAAAAAGAGCAAAAGCATGAAAGAGATGGGGAGGGGGCCGAAAAGAAAGAGGAGTGGAAACACCAGGGTGCGCAGACACTCTCCTCCACCTCACCTGAAATCAAAGTGAGAGGGGTAGGGGAGAGGTGCTGAAGAGAGACAGCGGGGGTGGACGGGTAAGAGAGCCTTCACGGATGATTGCAGCCCCAGTTTGAGCAGCTAAAGTGCAGACGTGAACTTCTTTCATCTCCCTTCAGGGTCACTGTCCATGGAGGGAACGGTCCTGTCATCCTGCTCTCACTTCCCCACAGTGAGCTTCCCAGCTCCTCAACATTCCCACCTAACAGAGCCATGGCACCCTGTGAAAGCCCAGCAACACAGCTGGAGCAACATCACCCCAAAGCTGAGAGCAGAACTACGTGCAGCAGAGTTAAGGCATCACATGACCTAAAGCAGTTTAGAAAGAGGCCTTATTTGCTCTCACAGGAAGGGAGGCTATTAGGAAGTTCACTTTAGGACGAGTCAAAATGTAGAGGGGTTAGATGATTGGATAGAGCACATGGAGTAAAAAAGGAAGTCAAAAGTGAAAGCAAAAGTGTCCGTTTGGTGAAGAAGCTGTGGTTCTAACATACAGTATATGACTATACTGTGGTGATGAGTCAAAATACAAAAGTAAACTCTTGAGACCACCACCCTCCAAAGCAGGGGAAACCAAAAATGATTCATGAAAGACAGAATAAAGCAGGTGGAGATTTGGTGGGGGAGGACGATTGACCCCAGACTGTGTGGAGAGGCTGACTGGAGCCTGCAGGCTCGTTAGGAGCTAACTAATTGGGCCGGCCCGGGCAGGGCAGAGAGAGAAAGAGGAGTCAGTCTCAAGATCTGCGTTTGGAGAAGGGGAGGATGGAGGGGTGTGGGAGTTAATGGTGAAGGGGGCTTTCCAAGTCACATGAAAGTTTGTGGGGATGAATGTGCCATAATTAGATTAATAAGTAGCTTAATTTATCGCAGCAGAGGATATCAGCGGCTCCACATTAGAGGCAGGCCAGAAGATTAGCCTCGATCGGCGTTTCCAAAACACGATTGGCCCCCCAGCACAAAGACCAGGCTCTTTCACAGGTTCCTACCACAAGGGCTGGGATTAGAGAAACATGTTGAATAATCAGCAGTTCCCTTGCATGCTCCTCTCAAGTCTGCACCGCAGCCAGGGGTGCACTGCAAACCTTTGCCCCCTCCCTGTCCTGCACACAACTGTTATCAATTAGAAGACTATTACTGGGCCAATTAAAGTCACAAGCAGCTACCATAACACCAGGTTTGCCTGTGCCACCCAGGTTCAGACACCTTCTGCATGTTCACTTTATCCACCTGATCCCACCAATCATGAGTTGTTCTAATAACATTAAGAACATTTGTGTATGGGCATTATTAACTAAATGGCATTTGGCCATGAAGTCAAGCCCGGTCAGTCAGCATCATGTGTGTGTATGGTCACTAATTCATTTGGATATCCCGAGACCCCCTGGGACCCACAGCTTCATGGCTAATTGATTGTCCCTCCAATCTCCTCTAGAATGCCAATAAAGACCTCAGCATATGTTCACTCCAGTTCCAGCCACATGCATCATGAATGCAGTGCTCTTACTAAGCTTTAGATCCCTTGATCCTCTACATCCTCAACATCCGGCCTCTTTGAAGAAAAAAAAGTGAATGAAAAAGAAAATTGATGGGCCTTGAGCCAAGATATTTGCAGAGTGGTCCATCCAAACTGGAGGGGCTGCAGCTGTTAGTCATCTCCGGACACGGCACTCAAGCAATATTTCTTGGATTTGTCATAAAAGCAAAACCCTGGCACAAGAGGACGCTTGACCAGTATTTGTTTCTGTTTACCTGGACAGTTAGAATTGCAAGGGACGTGAAGGGGAAAAGCATAAAACTAAAAGCCTTGGTATTTCAGAACTTCTGGCACCACATGAGCATATTTACAGCATCTAATGCAACTTCTGCTGCACATAACCTATTCCTCGCTTCTGGTTTATACTTCTCATAATAATGGTATTGCTATAAATATACCAAATATCTAGCAGAATTTAATAAAACACCAACAAGTGGCTGGTCTTGGCCTCTACTGGTGCAGATTCCAGACTGGGACACCCTGAATAAATATGGACCCTCTTCCCAAGAGCATGTTTATAAATCATTCAGCTGTCACCACCTTGTCAGGGAGACGGGTGCTGTTTACCCTTGAAAAACCAGCAACTTTTACATTTCCCGCTGCTGTGCTGCCAGCCACTGCAGGCCAATTATCCTGTGTGACTATGCAGCGCCATGCATTGGTGATAATGTGCACAAAGTCAACATGTCTTACAGACTGCGCTCACTGGCAGGGGTTGGCCTCTACAAGCCCGAGCCCACCCTGAAATACAGGTCACTGCAGCGGGGCTCAACTCTGTTAGCTAAGCTGGAGGCAGGCTACGGCTGGTTAAGTGTGTGTGTGTGTGTGTGTGTGTGTGTGTGTGTGTGTGTGT
>NC_048426.1:14653964-14667752 GCF_013103735.1 Etheostoma cragini | reverse complement strand
GTGTGTGTGTGTGTGTGTATGTGTGTGTGTGTGTGTTTGTGTGTGTGTGGATCTGAGTAACTCAACCAACACTGTTTGGAAACCAGTTATGATATGCTTTCTAGATAGAGTGTGTGATTTCCACAGTCTAGTGTTATTGTGCACAATATCTTCACTCATTGTACTTTTATGTATGCACTTTTACTTAAATACAATTTTGGATGCAGGACTTTAAAATGTAATGTATAATTTTTATATCACAATGTTGCTAATTTATAATAAGGATTTAAATATCAATAATGCAATGTCAACATTTACAGTGTGGCATTTTTGAATAAAATCCTTATCATGTGGAATTTCATTATTTATTATTTACTTTACAGGAACTCTGAAACAATTATACTGAAACTGGAATAAGGATAGAACTATTTAATAGTAGTATTTAAAACTTGTGTTGTTGTTGTGGAAATATCATTTCTGTAAATAAAAGTCTTTGTCTAAAGTGCACTAAAGTGTCAGCAGTTTCCTATCCTCTATCATTCCTAACTAAATCTGTAATGCTTCCAAGCTCTTTATTCTACTTTATTATATGAATTAATGATTAAAGAAGAAATCACGCTTAGTTTGACTTTTTTTAAATAGGTACCTTGACCTTTGAAATCCCTCAGTGGCATCAGATTGTTAAATTTAAGGGTTGGTTGGAGTTAAGGAGAGGATTTACCTAGCTGGAGTTCCACCTGAGCGGGAACAGTAAAAAGCAGTTTAGATATACAGTATGTGCTGTGGAGACACAACTCAGGATCTAGTTGAAACAGTCAAGAAATTTTAAATTCTACTTTTACTGTGACTTAAAAAGAAAAACAAACCTCTTGAATGGATCAGGTCGGTGTCTACTAAATGACATTGATAATGTACCAGGCCATGATTGCCTGTGTTTCCAGCTGCCAGTGGTCACCCAGCTCTTACCAAAACCTCACCTGAGCATCACGGCCCAGCACTCTCTCTGTTAGATAGCAGCTGTTACACTCTCTCCTGGTGAAGCAATGTCTGTTGCTGAACAAACAAGGGATAAACAAACAAACTCTGGGCTTGATCGGGCCATGTGTAGCGTGCGGCGCGTTGCGCGCCCTGCTCCACTCCGCTAACTACCCCGGCAGCTAGCCTGCACCAAATTAGAAACCCTCGCCATCAGGCAGACAGCTGGCAGCCTTCCCTCGGGAATGCCAATTAAGTTTGTAAATCATTTAGACAACAAAACTGTACAAGAGAAAAACATCCCGTAGAGGCGGACGTCCCCACAACTCCCAACAGTCCTCACCATGACCTCCAATGCGTCCCCCCATCTGTAGCAGCCTCAGGAAACACTACCTCAGAGCATGCACATGCCCAAGAGATCAGCAAATATGCTCCGAGAAATACATGAATACCAAATCAAAGCCATTGATTTTGTCATGCTAATGTGTTGTTATAGCAAATTAAGAGTTGATGTTTTATTAATAGGTTGGCGCCTACACCATCAGATAAAGATTGGCCTAGCAGTCTTGAGTCTTCTCCTAAACAATATTAATTGACAGCTCCAAAGCATTATAGTTCTAAACACTTAGTCTGACAGTAGAATCATTAGAAGACAGGTAAAAAACAGGTAGCTATTGAACAAATCAAACCTGCCATTGTTGTCTTCTTATGCCACACACAGTGTTGTAACAAACTAAACCACAGCTTCAAACTTTAGCACTACGCATGATCAAGTGTCCAAAGTGGTAACCTGAGTTGTTGGCCTTGGGGGGGAAACGGCTGGGTAGGGATTAGAATAATACCTAAGTAGCTTTCTGAAAATTGAACCCTTGAGTAGGAAAGGAATATGGTGGCCTTAGGCAAGAGTGTGACCCACGCTCTCCTTGTTGTTGTTTGTTGATCTTAGACAGCCCACTCCATAGTGGTTTCAGATGTGACAGACAGAGTGACAGCATGAGTAACTAATTGAGACAGGGTGCAAAAAAGATCCTCTGAGCTTTAAGTACATGGAAGTGGGAGAATGCCCTTGTCTCCCAGCACCCCCCCAACCCTCCACAATCACACACAGAGCACTATCCCTGCTCAGGGCATCTCTATCAATGTTAATTAGCCAAGCAATGATTAATATGGAAGCTAAATTAGGTAATTTAATGTAATCTGTGTTTCCTTTGGAAGTTCATTCATTATGTCAATACAAGTCTGAATTCCTGTAAGACAACATTGTAACAGCAAGAGGGGAGAGGTGACGGAGCTGAAAGACTGAAAATGAAGAAACGCAACTATGAAGAACGTAGACTGCAAATTACCAAGTTCTCCACACGGCCCCAATTTATTCGTTCATGACAAAGATTTTATTTCATCTCTGCCATTTGAACCAAAATGCCCTTCTTCACAGTTTCCTCTCTGACTAGCACTGATTTGTAAATGTTCACACAAGTACTTGTAGCTCCAGAACATCAATGTAATCACCATTTCTGTTGTACCTTGTTTAAAGTGCCATAAGGGCACATATTTAAACAAACTAAACAACCTAATTTAGATGACAAAACAGCATACAAAATTACTATTCTAGCAGTGTCCCATTGCAAATTATGATAAAGCTCATCAATATCATAATTATGGTAGCAATAGCTTAAGTTTATGCAACATCAATTTTAATTTATTTATATAATACAGTGTTTTTACCTTGTTCACACGCATGAACCACATATCACGCATACTTTAGGCACACTTTAGTGTAGCATTTCTGTAAAGCCAGAGACTCAAGCTCCACTCATTAGTGCATTATTACACAACGATAATGTAATTCGGACAATAAAATCAGACATCATGATTGGTGTGATGGTTAACCTTCATCTAGCAGGTTCCAAGTCAAATTACTGTCACTTCATATTGAATTTATTGAAAACTGTGGCTGCATGGGAGGCAGCAAAAACACTTTCATGAAACCTAAAACTGTACCACATGCATTGGACAATGGTCAGCAGTGATGTGTATTAGACACAGCTGCAGTAAACTGGCCGCAACACATGAAACTTTTGTTTTAAGGTAAAGAGAATGTAGCCTGTAACCAAAAATAATTTAGTGAAGCACACGCTTTTATCTTGTTGCACGATTGTGGGAAGTGGAACAATCTGTAAACACAACTGACATATTACGAAGATGACATGGTGAACAAGTTAGCAGGTAGCAGTTGCCTATTTACACCATCAGACATCAGAGCACCATCAGTGTTCATTTCCACCAACTCCTGAGATACATTTCTGTCTCTTTGGCTCCATTATGTTCACCAGCTGGTTGATAACGTCTGTCTATCTCCTGTGTTCTAGGCACATGTAGCGACCAGTGGGTTTATCACAGCTTTGTCGCTAAAAGCTATGGTAGCTGAATGCAGTGAGAATGAACTAAGACAATAAAGTTGCAGGCCGCAAAACCAAAACAATGAGCTGACAGATGCTAAAAAATCATAAAACAAATCATTTGATTTATCGATGCAGGTTTAAACGAACAGATAACGTCTACTAAAATATGTATTAAACAACAACAATGGCTCTTTCCCCTTTAAGGTGCGTATGCCAACAACAACATTCACCATTAAAAAAAACTCTTACTGTCTGCTTCCGTTGACCAGGAAACCTGACATGCACTTACAATATCATCTTTCTGACTTTAATTCACCAATTGCATTTAAACGGCTGAGGTTGACTCCATCTGCCTCTATGGTAAGGAACAACAGAGCACACAGTGGGTGGAGCAGAACCTCTGCCACTAGAGGCAGTGCAGCACAAATCTAACTTTCCAATGTTTCAACACTCTTGTAAATCAAAAGCAGCAATCAGTAGATTAAACTGTTGCCATTGTCAGTGTCTCTGCGCCTGATTTACTCATCCTCTCTCTCATCATTGCTGGTATCAGATGACCTCTCTTTCCACAGATGGCACAAGAACAGATGCTGACAGCTTCATAATTCTCCTGACAAACAGCTCAGTAAATGATCACGTTGTCCCTATGTTAACTGCCAGAGTGGATGTAAAGCACTCAGACCAAGGAATGAAGCCAGAATTTCATTTCAGCAGACTGTGTGCTCCATCTAGATATACTTTTATTAAGAAATAAAAGTGGGTAATTTTAGAGACAAGCAGTGTAAATGCACAGACAGCTAATGGAGTTCCATTTTAGAGAGGCCTTTTCATTTTTGGGGGCTTTTAGAATCTAATCTCAGCCTATTGTCAGGATGGTCAGGGTATATAATCACCCTTAACCTTGCATCAGTGCCATAACCCCTTCTTTTTTTCTTTGCCCTCCAACAATTTAAACATAATTTTAACATAATGACAAGACTTTAAACATCCTAGTGACTGCACCTTCTACCAGAATCACCACAACTAATGGGATCTAATCTATACAATAAGGGACATTAATATATATGCAAATCAGCTGAGGCTACATCTCTCATGGGGAGATAGAACGAGTTGGCATACACTTGTATCATTTCTGTCACATGTGTCACTTAGTTGTTAATTACTGTTAACATTTCTAAAATGCAAATATATAGTTCTGCAAATACTGCAGCACATGTATCCTTAAGTAATAATGTTCTGGGAGGAGAAAGCCCCCCCCCCCACACTTTCCCCTTGAAGGTCCAGCAGTGTGGGGGGAATTTGAGGCATTGGGGGTTGAGGGCTGCAGGTCGGCTGTTCAAAGCCACTCTGTGCATTGTTGGGTAGTAGGGGATTAGGTCTCTCCAGGCTGCAGAATTTGCTTTCTAATTAAAAGGGATAAGATGTAGAAAAATAGTGAGGGGCATTACTACTGTGGAAAAGAGAGGGTGGAAAGAAGAAATGCTGAAAAGAGGGGAGAGAAGTTTGTAGTGTCACCACTGGTGTTTGATCACAAGACTAAGCAAGAGTTACCAGCCTCTTTTTCTGACTCTCACTACCCATTTTCCTCCATGTGTACTCCATCTCATTAACTCAACAACACACACCTCAACCTCAAAACAAAGAGAAACCCGTGTTATTTTTTTTCTTCACTATTGTTAAGTGAGGGCGGTATATGCATTATTAGATGACAGGCTGCAGAAACTAAAGTAGTCTCCGGTTTTTATTCTAATCCCTTTTTTTTTAAATAAAAAACCTTATTTAGAAGAGTTAAAGATCACTCTTCAGTACATTATCCTGTTGGTTACCGTAATAAATACAGAGTTCACACAAATGACAAATGGCTTTAACACTTGATTTATTGTGTGTAGTTTAAGCAACTGGGGCATTATTGATTTCACTGTGGCATATACAAATACTGCAACTAAATACATTTACTCAAGTATTGTAGTTAAGTACATTTTGGAAATAGCCTACTTGGAGTTTGCTTGAGTAGCCAATTAAAATGTAATTATACTTTTAGAAATAGTTCAACATTTGTGTGAAATCCGTTGTTTTTCTCTTTGTTGGAGAGTTAGATGAGAAGATCAATACTGTTCTCAAACATTAGGGTGGTGTGAATCTTCTCTTGTGACTTTCTGCCATAAAGATAATAAGCATATTTCACAAAATGTCCCATTCTTGCTTTACTACTTTTATTTCACAATTGTTCATTGGAAATGAATGCTTTTCTATGTTTCACTATATTTATCTGACATCTATAGTTAGTTTTCAGATTACAAATTACAGAATGTGTGATTGTCTCATTAACTATTTGTAAATACTAAAACAGTAAAAAAAAAAGAAAGTAGCTAGAACTACCATCACCTGAAACCACTACAACAGTAAAATGGCACTTATACATCAAAAAAAGGTAATGTATACTAATATAATTATAGGCAGTATTTTTGTGCAAAATAAGTACTTTATTTTGATACGCAAGCCACTTATAAAAAAGACAAGATCAATGGGATCAAGTATTCTGTTAAAGTAAAGTGTAAAGGAGAATATGGAAACACTTAATTTGAGCCAATTAACTCTAGAACACTGAAGCCAAGGGGCTGATCTGTGACCCAGCATGTATTTTTATTTGACCCTTTACTCCAGTGTCCATCCCTCCTTTAGTCAGCATGCTGCTGTTTTGTTACCTTGTCCTCCAGCAGGGGTCCAGCGCTCCCCAGGCACCTTACAAACGAAGACTGACTTTTAAGCACACACACAGGTTTGCTTATTTTCCCCTGAGCCCCGGGAGGCTAACGACATGCCGTTTGAGAACAAGACCTCCGCCTTACTCCCCTCCTCTCTTGGCTAGACCCCAGATCAGCGCACATGCATGTTTTTTGGGGGTTGTTCTGTACCGGCATAAACTCCTCTAAAACCACAAGCCCTGGAAACTCCATCTCATACAGAGCTCATTTCTTGGTAGGGTCTGGTTGCAGGAGCACCCCCCACACCACCTCCACCTCCTCTATTTTAACCAAGCTCCATGAAGCTCTCACCTTTTACTCCCAGGCAATCCGATCCTATTTGGAGTGTGTGACGAGGGCCATTCTCCATCACCTCACTGATCAAGAGCCCCCCTGTAAAGCGGGCCCAGGGATGAGCAGGTACAGATTTGGAGAGAAGAGGGAGTGGGGCATGTAGTGAAAGAATCTGCAGTGAGCCAAGGAGAAGATTAAACGCCAGCTAACCATCAGTGCTCCTCTACCCCCCCTCCCTATGCCTTCAGCACTCCCCTCTACTTCACTGGTATCCTGAGGGGGAGTACCAGGGGGAGGGAGGGGAGGAAGAAAGCAAGGGGAGGCTAGTTGCACAGTGGTGGCTGAGCCATCTTGTCATCATAGCAGGACAAGCACATTCAACCGTGTCCACGGTACCCTCCCATCTTATTCCAGACACTGTGTTGCCCTCCACTGAAATCCGTCAAAACCCCTCTCTCGGCCCCTGCCCCTCCCCTTGTTGGAAGAGTGGTCTCTGCTGGTGTCTTTTCTTTTTTAAAGGGCAAAGATGAGTCCTCTGCAGTCTTTCCAGGCGTCCAAATTAATTTGTGTCTGGGCAGCAACATAAGCAGCACGGGGCTATTTGATGAGAGTGTAGGGCAATGACATGCACTGGCAGTAATGCCTTGATCTCTTGCTTTCTTTCCTTGTCACTTTCAACCTCACCTTAGTGCTAAACTCATGCCAGCCTCATCCACATGAGTGGCACATAGATCAAGCCTTGTGTTTCTAAGAGGACTAATAACTGGTGCCCCTGAAACTTCAAATCAAGTGTTTGGTTTTTTTGTTCGTTAAATATCCTTCCTGATACAATTTTAAATTACCAAACTAAAACCACCACCGACCCCAAATCAATCATAAAGTGTATTGTCCTCACAGTAAATAAATTGCAATTTCTGAAAATCCCTTTGCTAATTTTCTGATCAATACCTCAAGAACAGATCAGTTTCATAACAATGAGCACACTAGGACATCTACAAAACAGCATTCCTTTAGTTTGATAAATGTATGTCAAAGTGAACCTAATGCAATTTGACATGCATTTGAAGTTGTGATCCAAAAAGGGGACGACAGTTAATGCCTAATTAACGTCCCTAAATAATAAAGCAACTTAGACTAATAATTATTGCATGTACCCATTCTACCAGTTGCACTGACAATTAACCTTTCTCAACTGGTGATTCGCAATTTGAGTAAATCCTGTTATCAGCAAATATAACACATGGCACACACACACACACACACACACACACACACACACACACATTTCAAACACCACTTAAGGAAATCTATGCAGTGTTTACGGTCGGCAAGCAAAACAACAAAACAAACAGCAGATATCCACTTTCAGTAAACACCACCCAACCACTTATACAATATCTTCCCAAAGCTTAGAGTGGGTGGGGAATCAACTTTAGGTGGCTGCTGTGAATGTCATTGAACTACTTGTGTTTACGCAGGCTTAATATTGCCATGACAAGGTCTCTTTAAACACACAACGAATGCTTCAGAATGTATCGGGTCATATTCAGCCTGAGGGTGTAGTTTTTTTTAAATATCTGGTGATGCTGTCAAGAAATTGATAATTAAAATTTTAGAGCCTAAAGGGCGGTTTAAGGAAAATGGAGCAGCACCTTACAACAGAAAGTGTTGTCTCTGTCTCTGCTGCTGCTACTGCTGACCACTGTTCAAAAAACAAATGCTGTCCAAGTCTCTGATATTAGATCACTGGAGCCAAAAACACGATTACCCAGAAACAAAATAAAGGTGAAAAGATTCAGGATTGAGCATTCTCCCAAAATGTCTCTCCCTCATCCCAATTTGGCAGCACTTGGCTTGTTGCCCACTCACATTGTGTGGAGGGCCCTGCCACTGTTGCCATGGGGATGTGTGGACCTGCACAGGGCCCGAAGGCAGAATGCCCTGGTGATGAGGTGGGGGTTATCATCAGCAGCAGACTCCACTGGGCCCTCATCCTGAGGCCTGAGTGCAGGAGGAGCTGTGAGGCAGTGGAGGTACCCAGCTCCGGCCCCCTCCTCATCTCTGTAGGGCCTCTCTCCCGGTGCACGCTGCCGCTGTTTCGATCCCAGCAGAGACTCTGAGATGGGCTCAGTAGTGTAGGGCTCCAGCCTGTCCACTGGGGGTCGGCCGCCTGACTCCCATAAGCCTGGGCCAGACGGGGTGGGCTGGGGTAGGAAGGGGCCAGGCGAGGCGAGCTGGACTGTGGCCCAGTGCAGTGACTGCCTGTCTGCCCAGGCGCTGGGCCACGCTGCCACTCCTCCCTGGGCTCGTGCCCCTGCACTTGGATTTCAAAGAGATGTGACAGGGGGACTGGCTTTCCCTCTCCGTTGCAGGATGCCTGCCCCACAAACTTTTCCAAAGCCCCCTCTCAAACAGCTTTCAGTCCCCAATCTCTCCCAGCCCCCAAATACCCCTCCAACAGCTTCCCTGTTTCAGCCATGAACCCGGGCTCCCTCTCACACTGTGCCATTCCCACCACTGCTGCCTCACATTTGGGAGGAGAAGGGGGAGGTTGTGCTGCTACACTGCACCCATCTGCCCCATGTCTTTCCATGCTGTGGACCATGATGCTGCAGCATGGCTCTCTGGGCGCCGTAAAGACTTTGGCAAGTACGCTGGGCCTTCGAGCACCCCTCCTTTTGTACTCTCCCTGTCCGCCACATGCACACACTGATGCACACCATCTGATTTAAAATGTACTTACACAAAAACTGGTGCATGTGTGATCATGCTCATGTCTTGGAGAGACAGATGGTGGTTAATACAGATGTGTGATTTACCCTGAAACTGTAAAACAATGTTGTGTTTAAAAATGCACTGACTTTACTTTAAGCTACCTCAGTTACACCCACTGAACCCCAAGCCATCTGTGAAAGATCTGAGTCAGATGCGGTGCCACTGTGTCTGTGTGGCAACCAGCTCATTCAGCAACTGGCCCATCATCAGTAAGCATCCTACAAAACCAAAATGACACTGACAGGCTGTGTTTCAATTGGCTGAGATCTCCTTTTCTCCCTCTCTCCATCTAGGTTTCTCTCTTCATGATTCCCCGCATGTCATTTCTCTGGCAGGTCCTCCAGTGAAATTCCTCCCCTCCTGGTCTCGGCATTCCCGCAGCCAGCCTCCCTGCCCTGGCAGAGCGGAGTGGCTGGGGTTGGGTGGGATGGCGCTCCCCCCGAGCTGGTCCCAAGCTACGGCTACAACTCAAGCCCACAACACATTCCTCCAGCCGCTGACCAGTCCCCCTAGCAACCAGGAGAGAGGTGAAGCGAGGAGGGACAGAGGCTTAGTGGTGGTTTATTTTATATTATCTGCTGGGGGTGCTACATGGGAATAATACTGGTCAAACTACAGGCATGAAATACCTTGCAGGAAACAGCTTTTACTCATCAACATGTTTGGATCTGAATAGCTTTCAGATCATGTTGAATTATCAGCTTCTTTGTATTTTCTCCACAAAGGTTACATTCAATAAAAAAGCCTCCTCAGCGGTCACAGATGCTCAACAAGGTACAAATGGAAATCTGATGTTTCTCACCATCTTAAGAGAGTACGCTCACATAGAGTTATAGGGTGCATATCACAGTCTGGCAGTCCAAAGTTGTTTCTGCACAGCTCAAGTAGCAGTAGGACACAAGCCGGACGGTTCCCTCCTCCACTCCCTCCTACTTCAACCCCAAGCAGAGCCAGGCGCTGTGTTTACTCTCCTAATTACAGGGGAGGGGCCGGCTGACAGGCGAGCCATCACAGATTCCCCACAGGCCCAGGGCTGGGAACGCTACAAACACCCGTCGCTGTCTCCCAAATGTGAGGGCAATGTCCAACTGTCACAGGGGAGCCTTCACTGGCAAAACCCAAGAGCCCAAAGAGAGATATTAAAGACATGAGAGAAATTGGCAGAGTTGGCACTAACAGGGGGTATGCTTGAGAAGTTGAATTGTGAAGCTGGGGGCATCGCCAAAGTGTCATTCAAAGCAAAGTGGGGTTTGGACAGGGCACAAACACTGATTTACACACACACACACGCACACACACATATATACACACACATAGACACACTACTGCTCTCACTCTTATCAAACTAAGGCGGGAGAGTTACGTGTCCCAGACAAGAAATCCAAGAAGTGGAGCCACCAAACCATGAGATGGACCATGTTCATATAGAAAGTTCTCCACTGGATAACATCATTCACTCCTTCTTCAGGATCTAAAACACCATGCTACCTTGTGACTTATTGTTTTGCTATTTTAATAAAGCACCTGACTCATTTTGATGGGGCACAATATTTAAAGCCCCCTATCCACTCTGAAATGTGTTTTACTTATTGTTTCATTATTTTCATCATTATTTCATAGTTTTTCTTTCACTGAGCAGAATGACATATGTTGATATGAAGATATGTCCTTGAAAGTGATAGCAATTTAATTTGATTAAGGAAAAACATTTCTCTGTGCTGAACCTTAAATACGAGTTCAAGATTGTATTACATCACAACGAGTCAGGATGTCAATCGTTGTCCAATAAGCCACTCACACAAGGCTGATGTGGAAATTTGAAACGTAGGCAGTTAAACTTTTGAAATTAAGAACATATTCAAGGATTCTGTATTCTCTAATGAGTAAGAAGGAGTAGATGTAATATTAAGTATTTTTAACGAGGTAATTGAACTTTTTCCATATCAGACACAAATTATTATTCAAAGCTAAGAATCTTATATGTCGTTAAACAATCTGGAGGGGGCCTTAAATATTGGAAGCATTAGACTATATTATTTAATATTTTGCAACAAGTACAAAACGATACAGACGCACAGTTTCTACTTAACTGTATTAATGCAAAGTATGAAGCTCTTTACAAGGGTTGGAGAAAAGAGAACAGCTTATTAATCTATAAGTGGCTTTGAAAAAATATAAATTGTACCTTTAGAGTGTGTGTGTGTGTGTGTCTGTGTGTGTGTGTGTGTCTGTGTGTGTGTGTGTGTGTGTGTGTGTGTGTGTGTGTGTACACTAACCCTCCTACCATGGAGGTATAATCCACTAGGGGTTGTAACGCTCCAGTGCTGTTGGGGGGTGTGAGAGTATCCCTCTGGAGTCTTGGTGGCTGACCCTATCACATATTCAGGTCAAAAAAAAATGTAAACTATTGAGGTTAAGGTTAAAATGTAGGAATCGTCTCCCTACCGGCTCTCCCAACCGACGGCCGAGATCTCCCCATTCCCTGTCGGCAACACACACCTCACCCCCGAGAGGCAAGACAAGAAAACCATTTGATAAATCATGAATAGTCACAGTTGTGCGAGTGCTGTGACCATTTCTAAAATTTATTATGGGGATTACACACACAATCACACAATGTAACATTTTCAAATGTGTTATGAATGCCTCCCAGAATCCAATTCAAATCCTAGGTTACCAAATAAGCCTGAACAAATCCCCCACATTGAGTTCCTATCCTTTGAAGACTTGAGAGGTCCGGTCTGCAGGGCAGGTTTTACCACGCCATGCAGACACCTCAGCACACAGAGGAGACAGCTGCTGATGGCTAAGGTAAAGAGGGAGAGAGTAAGCGGGCAATGTGGTGGTTTGACAATAATAATCTTTATTAGCAAACTCTTTTTTAATTACTTCCAAGAGACTCTGGTGGCAAAGAAAAAACAGAACAGATTTCTTTTAACAAATATCCCAAAAAATAACATCAATTAAGAGTTAGATCAGGCTGCAAATGATAAGAATGTATAAAATAAAAAAAAACAGGTTGTGTGTGTGTTCGTTGAAGAAGTACGACTATCCCGATTGTGTGAAGTTGGGCTCTTAACACAGTTTAAGTGTAACCTTGAAGCAGCAGAGTCTTCTTCCGTCTTACATTTGTCCTTGTTGGTTTTTCCACCAGTCTTGACTTTGCCTCCTCATTGATGATCTGAAGGCGAGTGTGTTTAATTGCATCCGTTTGTTTGTCGGTGAACTCCTGCACAAACACAACACAAACAATTATGACACTAATTAAAAGGCATGTCATATTAATGGAATGAGCAAACTTGGCAAACACACACACACAGCAGCCACGACATCATCAAGGCACTTTTGAATTCATGGAAAAATTGTGTGTGGAAATAAACCCAACAATTTCATGATCATGACACCTTTTTTCACTACAGAAGCAAAGCACTAAACACTAGAATACAGACTCATTCAACATCGTTTTCTTTAATCATTTTAAGCTTAGAACCAAATCTAAATGTATAACATTGTGCATAATTGTAGAGATAAAATTCCCAGATGCAGAGTGCTGCCTGGTGAATCTGTCTGAGTGTGAAACTCTTCCCAAACTGACAGTGAATGGGGGTTTTCCCCCTTTAATCCCTGGGGAGGAGACTGAATGTGTTTTGATGACCTATAGGGTCAGTTACATGTTACATTACACAACGGGTTAGCTGCTTTGTGATAAGAGAACAGTGTGGGAAAGCTCTGTTTAGACACCTTCTTCACCACGCAATGCACCTTATTTTGGCGAAGCAGCAGCAAAGTATCCATCAAACCTGCCAGGCAAATTAAAATACAGCTTGTGATTATCCTACTTCAGCTCCTCTCTCTCTCTCTCTCTCTCTCTCTCTCTCTCTCTCTCTCTCTCTCTGTCACCCACACACTCACAACAAAACGCACACACACCTACACACACACACATACACACACACACACACAAACACACACACTTAATATCTATTCCCAATGAAAAGAAATTACCTTCTACAGCCAGGTTTAAAAAGAGATTATAACCTCATCAATTTAGACCCTACATACATACATACATACATACATACATACATACATACATACATACATACATACATACATATATACATACTTACATACATATATATGACCCTAAATTAAATAATAAAGAATTTGAAAAAAACATTACTAAATTTTTAAGTCAATTTATCAGTCAAAACAATGACTTACATATGTAATTTTGTAAAGACAGAGTTTAAAATTGGTGGGAAAATGTAAGAATTATAGAGGCAAAAAAAATTTGATCAAAGTATAGTCTATATCTAAAGTAACGTGTGGTTTTATAGTCAAAATGAAATATGATCTGAGATAAATTTAAATCCAAATGAAGAAGGAAAAGCTTTCTCTTGACATTACAAGTTGTCATCATTTCTATATGAATTGGCCTTTTTGGATTTAATTCCTTTTTTTACTGGCTCTTTTTTTTAAGATCAGAATTAATTCCACCAACACATTCCTTACAGCCATGTGACTATCAAACAAGGAGGGGAAAAGGCAGAAGAGAAGAGAGGAAAGCTGCCTACATATACATATGCATATACATACATATGCATGTGTGTATATAT
>NC_048426.1:14638369-14653864 GCF_013103735.1 Etheostoma cragini | reverse complement strand
CATACAGTATATGGGAAATGTGTTGCTTTAAATTCTGAAAACTATCCATATTTGTGATTTATTTTACAAAAGAACCCACATTGAATGTTCTGCCTGTTGTGTTTTTATTTGTTCCATGTAATTGTTTTTTTAAACGTACATTTATCCATGGAATAATGTATTGATAATTTGGTTTTATGTCTGGATAAGGCGAAGAGCAGGGGGAGAAGGGGGCTGCCAGCCCGGAAATTTATCCAATCTTGAAACAAGAATTTTCTATTCAAAGCTATCAAACGAGGGTCAAACATCCATGCCTTTGCAATGCATTAGTGAAGATGTATGGCTACGCATTAACTGGTCGGACCAGGCCTGGTGAAATCCTCAGCCTCAGGTTGAGTGGAGGAGAGGCGGAGATAAAAGCCGTCGTCGTCGTCAATTAGCCGGGAGTCAGTGGGAGCCTGCTCGCCAGAGGCGTTTAACTCCTTCTCCTTTAAACGTCCTTTTAAGATACAAAGTCCCTGCGGAGGGCCTGGCTTTACACTGTAATAAATTATTTAGCAATTTAAACGGTGAGATCCAGCAGATAACTGCATCACGCGTCATGATTTTCCACGCAGCAGTTTGAACGTCTCGCGTTAGAGTACAATACCACGCAGCTGCTAAAATGTGAGGAAATATTCACGAGTTTTTCGAAAAATGTAGTTTTTAAGCTGCAAGCTAATTATTCCAATGTTGCATTCTGAAAAGATCCTCTTATGGAGCCGAGGTGCTCCGGCGTGAGTAGAGAACATTTGTCAGTCTCTTGCCTATTCATTTCAACTTTACATCCGGCGCTAGACACGTTGATTTTTGGCTGGAGTCTGGTGGCGGTGGAAAGGCTAAACCGTGACCTTTGTGATGGTCATAAAGCAAACAGTAACATAATTAAACATCCATACCCAATACTTGATCTTTCCACACGTTTGAAGCTGCCCTCTATGCTATCCTACATGACATTCATGTTAAACCAACAGAAACAGGTGAGTTCATGTGGTTTTACTCCACTGTTTCCATCCTGTTAGATGATAATAGGTCATCCGGCAATTTGTATCATCCGGCATTAAAAACATAAATAAAAACACACCATAGATAACAAACAGGGAAACAGGAATACCTGGATGTGTTGTTCCTCGTCTCCAAACAGTCTCACAGACGCACAGCCAAACTTTTCCTCTGCGGATGGTTTTTATAAGAAATCCGGGGTTATGATCCATTCTGCCGCTTCCTTTCATCGAAATCTGTCAAACGAGATGTCACTGAGTGAGAAAAGTTGACACATTTTGTACTAGTTTGTGTTTGTCCCAGTAGGCTGCATCTCTGCTCTGAGTAAAAACCAGTTCTCCCAACAGCTGTCACTGCACCTTTGACTCTGGCCTTCTACACAGGCACAGAAAGGCAAAATGACGATTCATAAGACCCACGGTGTGCCTGTGTTTATAAATCTAAATCAATATTCAAATCTGTTTGAAGTGAGCGGGTGTGTCCGCTGTCTGTCTGTCTGTGTGTGTGTGTGTGTGTGTGTGTGTGTGTGTGTGTGTGTGTGTGTGTGTGTGTGTGTGTGTGTGTGTGTGTGTGTGTGTGTGTGTGTAGGTGTTCTTCAAAGCCTCTTAAGATGATACATTTACCAAGCCGTGACAAAAACCTTAGGCATATTATTCTGAAATGGGCACGCAGGTTCAAAATTCAAGTGACATAGTCCTCCTGCAAATAAAAAATCATGTGAATCCTGAACTTAATGGCTATAATAATATCACATTTTTTTAAACGATATATTAATTGTATTTTTAATATTGTTTCTGTTATTATTAACAGCCTACTACATGCTACAGTGTCACAAAACAAAACTTCCACAATTAAATGAATCAAATCTAAAATAAAACAGGCCTACCTTCATATTTATCTTCCCATCGTCTTCTTGCAGAACGCGTGCCAGGTGATATAAGTGTAAGTCTCCATTAGCTGTACCGGCCTATATTTGTCTCTCTCCCCCCCACCCCTCCTTCTTTCTTTTTTAATTTCTCCTCATCTCCGGGTGCATGCACACTGCCGCTCCCGGTGCCTTTAAATAGTCCTCGGCTGCTCGGTGTCTTTCGGTGGGAGCTCCCCAGTAAATATTCTGGGTGAATTTGGGTGCAGGCCCCGTATCAGGCTGGTGTGAGCAGACTGGCGGGCTCTGCGGATGGGAGGACACTTTTAAGAAAATAAGTCGCTCTAAATCCCCCTTGTTTGCGACGCGCTGGAATGTGAGAGGACAGTGCAGCCTTCACATGGAGAGCCCAGCTTCAGTCCAGGCGATTTCCCCCCACTGTCTTTTTGTCACGTTTATTTTTTACACAGTGTTTAACAGCATACAGAATTATAAAACAGTTATTTTTTTTATATAATTTGTTTTGTTCGGTGCCTCATCGAGTCCGCAGATTCATGTTAGGATGATTTGATTTTCCTCGATTGTCTGGAACTATTGAAATGTCAATCTGAAAAATAGAAATAACATTACTGGATGACTTTTATGCGCACTCGGTGAAAATGCACTAAGATATAGATATGCATAGGCCTGTACATTTAAATGAGAATAAGCACTAGGTATTCACTATTATTGTGTGTGCATACATTATGTTTTCAGAAAACTCTTTATTTGCGCATATATCACCCGCTACGTCTCCGTGGGACTTTCCTTAGTTTAATGCATCCACTGGGTAACAGCCACGTCGAATATAAAATGTCATAAAAAGATGGCTAAACTGACTTTTTTCTCGGTTTAAACTCCACTGCCCGACATCCGCCGGCACACCGTTGATTTCTTATCAATGTACCCTCTCTGCGGTGGGATGGGGTTGTTGTCAGTTGCCCTCTTGCTGCCATTGGCTGAGGACTGTGCGTCAAAAAGTAGCTGGAGACATTTGTTTCCCAGAAGAAGAAAAAAAAAGGGAGAAAAAAAAAAAATCCTCGTCCTCCCTACCGGTGGAAGAGACTTAGACAGAGACAGACCTCAGCTCAGTCCTGCGGCTCCCATTGGCTGGCAGTTTGTACAAAATCCAACTCGAACCACTTCACTCACAACACACCAACACATGCTAAAGGCGTACATGCAGCCTCCTCCATCACTCCGCTGCTGTCGCACCGCTTCTTAACCTGATGCACGCGCTCAACGTTTAACTTTTTATCCGCGCAGTTGCTCCACCACTGAAGAAGAAAACGAGTCTTTCTGATTTTGGTTGGGTTTGGGGTCTTTATGCGCCAGGACGCTGTTCATCTGCACTGAGCTTTATTATTTCTCTCGGAGGAAACCAAGTAGACAAAGAACTTTACTGTCATCGATACCAGGGTAAGTTTGACTTTAATTACTAGTAGCCTATTATAATTATTATAATTATTATTATTATTATTAAACTCGTCGATAATTGTATTGATGTTATTATTTCCATTAGTATTAGCCCATAGAAATAAGGAATATTGATAGAGTCAAAGAAATAAAAAGTATAAATCGAAAAGGTATCACACCAGTTATAAAACCACATGTAAAAAGCTTAATAAATATTTCCTTCTTCAAAAACGGATTGCAACGTTTCAACAGTAGTACTGGTCTTAAAATAAAAGCCACAAAGAAGCTCTGAGAAATGGCAGTGAGGAGGCTGCAGATGAAGGCTTCATCATGATAGTCTGCTTATGGAAACAAAGACAATTCACGGCTAAATTAAAGCTTTCCAGATGTTATATTTGTCTTTTATAATGACGGTGTGATTCATGGAGCTCGTGTTTTACAAATGTCCCACTCTCACTGACTGAAGCCAGTGCTGCTAGCGAGGACACCGTGTCCACATTCAGTGGAGGAAAGTTTCAACTTCAAACGAAGCCCTAATGCAGTTACTGCCCACTATGTCCTCGACATGAATTTCCTCAGGGAATAATGCGACAAAAATGGATAATTGGGAAGGCCTGAGACTGGAAGCTGCACTGAAAAGAAAGAATATTTGGGCCTAATATCAAATCAAATGTCTCGGAGACTTTTCTCTCTGCTGGCTGTCCTCTGCCTCCAGAGACAGATCATTTAGAGGACAATAAACCAACACCTCACATTTCATATGTTTCAATCGTGTTTTAAGGGTCTGGTGACAAGATTACATTTATATGTGCGTCTAAAATTAAAGTTTAGCTGGATTAAATAAACATTTATAAGATTTACACTCCTCCGTAATTCCATTTTTCTTTCTGTAAAGTGCTGATAATTACTAACTTCATACTAAAAGATAATATAAGTACAATTCACAGCATCATTTTAAGGAGCCTGGAGCACTGGGCTGTTGATACCAAACTGCAGCTCCGCTTAGATGCCACTTGGATTATCTCGTTAATTCATCAACAGAAACAACATTTATCATAATTAATTCTTGGACAGGGTGGTTATTATTGAGCGGGTGTGTGCAACTGGTAGACGGGTGTGTTTTAAGTGTGACAGATTGGGATGAGGGGGTTAAAACCGTTGGATATTGGAGGAAAAAATGCAACTAATCAAGACGCGCAGTGGGGATAACGGTGAGGGTCACTGAAGTTGAAGTGACAGCAATCCCATTTACCAATCAACATCTCAGAGCACATTTATTTCAGTTTGAACAACTCTTCACTATGGAAGCACGTTTCTTATTATACTAAATTGAATCTTCTCTGCACCAAATCATCTTTTTTTGTTGTTGTTTAGTTTTCACTCTAAAGTGCCTTGAAAATTCATCAATCTTTAAAAAAAAATGTACTAGACGCCATTTTTATTCAGGATTTCTTAACGACTAAGAAGATTATTTTAAAGGTTGGTCGTCTTAAATTGATTATGATTATTCATGTTGACTGTGCGTGTTTCATAAAAAAAAGAAAATCGATTCAGTTTCAGCCTTCAAATCCCACTGATTTCCAGTTTACATTTATAAACTAATCTTAACGTAAAATAGTTAACGTAACATTCCCATATTTATTTTGTTGTATTTCACACACCAAAGTCAATATTTAAAGTGTCAAGTGACTTGTTGCGATTATAGTGCCTGTGTACTGCTTTTTGTTTGCGGGAGGGGTGGGGGTTGTGGAGAGGACAGCTGGAGATGTGGTTGGTGCAAACGGGTAGAGCCCTGCGCTTTGGAGAGAGGGCCATGGAACCAGATCAAACATCTCTTCATCTTCATCACAGTCTTTTTCTCTTGTCGTTTCTGGAACAGGTGCCCGGTGTAACACGGACCACACGGCGAACAGAGGACACCAAGTACATATCGGGAGCTCCATCAATCTTTCAAAATTTTCTCCAACTTCAGCCCTCAGACAAACATTAGCATGATGTCGTATTTAAAGCAACCACCTTACACAGTCAATGGCCTCAGCTTAACTACTTCCGGAATGGACCTTTTGCATCCATCAGTGGGCTATCCAGGTGGGTTCAAACTTTAACGTAATAAAAAAAAAAAACTGTTATGGCTTGGGGCTACACACTTAATGGAGTGGGAATAATCAGCATCTATTTCAAAACTTCTAATAAGGACTTCTAAATTGTGGGAGATACAGACTAATAATATTTATTGCTAAAACAAAATCATTAAAATAAGTAGGTCATGTTACAAAACTTCCTGCGCCAAAGCACTCCACTTGAAGGGAACAGTCTCCTCGTGTGATTTTATTTTTAATAAATTTCAGTAAATATGCCTTTCAAATTATTTTCTGGAAAATTGCTGTGATTTTTGCGCAAACTGCATAATATTTTGGCAGATTAGACTTAACTACGTCGAGTGTTTGAATTTGCCACCGGCGTCTTGGTCACACAGGACTCGTGCGTAATTACGCAACAACAATAAACACTCTGTTATGAATCTGCATTTGATTACTTTTGATCATTTGACTTGCTTGTACGTTGTTTTTTCAAATTGACACATATGTAACATGTTTTATTTGATTTATATTTTTCTTTTAATTGCAGCAACGCCACGGAAGCAGAGGCGAGAGAGGACTACTTTTACGCGCGCACAGCTCGACGTTTTGGAGGCATTGTTCGCCAAAACTCGCTACCCGGACATATTCATGCGCGAAGAAGTGGCGCTGAAAATCAATCTACCTGAGTCCCGAGTACAGGTGAGTGAACCGGAAAATCTGCATATTTGGAAATTGAGTATATTTTAGTATTTTAGGTATAAAAAAAACTTGTCTGTGAGACAAGAAAGCAAAGTGACACTATAGGTCTAACACATTTTTAAAACATTCGAATTATTAAACAGCTATCGTACAGATCTAACAATTTCAATAAAATAATTATGTAGCATAGGATTTGTGAAAAAAAAATTCTATTTTACATCTGCACTGCAAAAAAACTCGCATTCTCGCCCTTGACTGACACTATTTTAAAGGCTTAGCATTTTGTCTTCCATAAATCAAGTGAAAAACTGCCAGTGGGGTGAGATAATTCCACTTAACGGTAGATTCAATTTTCGAGATTTTGAGCAATGAAATGAGGCCGATCAGTCCACTGGTACCAAAAATGTGCTTTGAGGAAAAAGTCTAAATAACAATGATTTGGACTGAAAACAAACGAATCCCTCGTTGTTCACATAGATTGATAAAAAGGAATTAACAGGTTGCGCTCTATGTGTTTAGGTTGTATTTACACTGTGATTAAGGGATCTCGACAATAACGTGTGCCATTATGCGACTCTTCCAGGTCTGGTTTAAGAACCGGCGGGCAAAATGTCGCCAGCAGCAGCAGCAGCAGCAGAACGGGGGCCAGAACAAGGTGCGACCTGCCAAAAAGAAAAGTTCCCCAACCAGAGAAGTGAGCTCAGAGAGCGGGGCCAGTGGTCAGTTCACGCCCCCCACCAGCACCACCACAGTCCCCGCCATCTCCACCACCACCGCACCAGTGTCCATCTGGAGCCCTGCGTCCATCTCTCCGCTCTCAGACCCCCTGTCTACCTCCTCCTCCTGCATGCAGAGGTCTTATCCCATGACCTACACCCAGGCCTCGGGCTACAGCCAGAGCTACGCCGGCTCGACGTCCTACTTCGGCGGCATGGACTGCGGCTCTTACCTCACTCCCATGCACCACCAGTTATCAGGCCCTGGCTCAACTCTCAGTCCGATGAGCACAAACGCGGTCACAAGCCATCTGAACCAGTCCCCGGCGTCCCTCTCCACCCAGGGCTACGCGACGTCCGGCCTGGGCTTCAACTCCACAGCGGACTGCTTGGATTATAAGGACCAAGCGGCGTCGTGGAAGCTGAACTTCAATGCCGATTGCTTGGATTACAAGGATCAAACTTCCTCGTGGAAATTCCAGGTCCTGTGAACAGAGCAATCAGCTGTCAAAAAGTGCACAAACAGTGACGATCACATCAGACACGGCGCTGCCATCCCTCAATAAAACACATCGGACTGGTTCAAATGTCAGTCGGGCTCGGCGAGGCAGGGCAGGGCTCTCAGGGGTCTCGGGTTTTTGGCATGATGGTCTTTGGTCCTCCTAAAGGAGAGGTTTAATTTATTTTAGCACTGGCAGTTTTCCCCCCCGTTCATTCACAGGTTGTAGCCCTTCATCCATGTCTGTCAGTGAGTGCCTCTATGCGTATAAGAACACCTGTTGAGGGCAACAAAGAGTGGACTCTGAAAGAAAACAGCCACGGAACTAATGTTTATCCAAGAACAGAACTCACGTGAATTCTCCAGGTGAAGTGCTCGGGCTGGACAGGCCTCCTTTAAAGCTTCCTACACGACTCTGCCGACCTGCTGGCAGAGACATGGGGATGGTGTGTGGACATGGATGCACTACTTTATTTAAGAAAAAAAGTGTTTATAAGGAATCAATATGTAGTTTCTAAGAGACAATCAGTGTGTGTCTTATATAAATGGTACATATGTGTTTGGTTTTTTGTTTTTTTTATCTGTGCTAGCCTTCTAAACTGTGATCTGTTGTATTGTATGCAATTTGTGAGCCCCCTCGCATCAGACTCTCTGCTGTGATTTTAATAGATTTCTAACTTTTTTGGAACAACGAAAGATGGTTGAATGGCCGGCATTACAAAAAAAGAGACAAGACTTTCCAAGCACATGGTAGTAATAATTAAGACTTAGCCATACTGGAAATGACTCTCGGCTGCTGAGAGCTCCACACTTGCTCCCCCCCATTGATCTCAACACACGGTGATTGTGGATCCTTTACTGGCTCCAAAGATGGTGTGACCTCACCGCTGAAAAGACATGAATAAAGGTCCTGTGAGCTTACTCTTTCATCAAGAAACAATCTGTGTGTGCGTGCATGTGTGTGGTGTCTGCGTGGACGCCGAGGAGAGAAAACCCAGAATGAGCGAAGTGACAGACACTCACTGGGAGCGAAACTAATAGTGGGTATTTTATATGGTTTATTTAAATTACAGTACAATAAAAAAAAAACGAAATAACACAACTTCTAATAATGGCTGTGATTTATATATAAAAAACGCCAAACTTCAAAAATCAGTCAATATTTGGGGGCAACTAAAAGGAAAAAAAATCCACTGATTTACTGAGAATACCTGAACCTGTTTTTAAAAGGTTAATTAGACCAATAATTACCGTCACTTACATCAGCAGGGCGACCACTCTTTCCCCATGCATCACTACTGTGATGTTATCAACACGCCTATATTAACACATCTCTAGTGTCTATTATATTGTATAGTTATATAGTGATTAAGGAACAAGGTCTCTTAACGAAAAAAATTCAAATTAGTCAATCGCTGAACTAAAAAAATGAATATAGGGTCATGGTTTATCCCCTGCTCGGGTGGCGTATTTTTCCATATCTTAGTTTCCGGCAGTTCAATTGAGATAGTCTTAACAAAGAGAGTGTGTGGTTTGAGAAAGCAGTGTTTAATCCCGGCCTCCAAGAGATGCTAATCCCAATATTTCACCGGCGGGGGTTTCTCTGGGGCGCAGGTTCAGCACCGGTCCCATTCAAAGCCCACAGCATGGGTTTACACGACCGATCCCCAAATGTGAGATCTAATATGGAACCTTAATATTTCACCTAACAAGGAAAAACGTACACACGTGGATATTTCAACATCACAAGAAACTGCGATGCATTCGCTTTAATTACATATTGTGTAGGCCTAAAATGCATCGGAAGGAGAAACACTGCAGAACAACAAAGTAGAAGAATTAACTGAATATCACTGCAGATATTCGTTTTGCTCATGATTTATTTGGCAGTTGGCAGTGTGTGATCATTTCTGTAAACAGGAAGCTGGGTCGTGACCAAAAAAAAAAAGTAATCTAAGGAATAAACCTGCAGAAACTCGGCACTAAAACCTCCAGTCACTGCTTAAAGCAACAGTGTGTGTTGTATTTCTGAACCTGAACTCAAGAAAGCCTCACAATAATATCCATGTAAAGTTCTTATTTGGGCTATCAAGTGTGTAGATGACTTTAAAATACTTTACACGGGATTATAACGTTCTCCCCGAAATGCTGCATGAGGGGAATGAGTTTCTTTGCACATTACTCGTCATGATAAATAAGTTATTTTTTAACTCCAGTGCAAAGAAGCTTCTTCAAATAAATCTGAGGAGTCAGAACGTTAAGGTTGTTGTTATTTTTTTTTTTTTAAAGACGGTTTGTTTGTATCGACTTTTTTTGGCTCCAACTCTCAAGTCCAACGTTGCTGACAGCTTCTGGACGACAGGGGGAAATAAAGTGAGAGCGGCTCTGGGATCTCTAATGAGTCGACATGGCTCTGCAGTGGGCTAATTGTTAGAAGTCCAACATTCAATTAGCATCCTTGACATTGCCAATAATCTCTCTTTCATTGGAGTCACCGCTAAAAGTGCACACTAATTAAAAAGCGTTGCCTGAAATAATCGAAGCGTTAAAGAGAAGAGCGACTTCGCTTCCACTCCTGCGTGGACAGAAAAATAGGTCTGTGTGTGTGTGTGTGTGTGTGTGTGTGTGTGTGTGTGTGTGTGTGTGTGTGTGTGTTAGGGTTGTACGTTTGAAAGACTTAATTCCACAATAGCCCGTATCTATAACTTATTCAAGGGTGAAACAGAAGTAGCTGTTACAGCCGAGTGCTGCTGGTGATGTTCTTTTAATTGATCACAAAGGCCGATTTTCGCGTTCTAATATTCAAACATCAGTTATTTCGCCACAATACAACGCCAAGTTTAGCAACACGCATACGCATTGTTATGGAGATAAAAACAATGCAACAATTGAACTTGGAAACAAAAGCCCGGGCTGACAGAAGCCTGAATATTCATGAGACGCGTCTCCTCTCAGTGTCAACAACTCATCCATCTAGACTGCTAGAGAAAAAGAGAAAAAAAAGAAAAAGTTTTCGGCTGCAGGGTCACTTTTAAATGTCAGCTGCAGAAAAACTCCTATCTGTAACGACTGATGCATCAGTGACTGAATCGAGGTAGAATCATGAAAAAGTTGGAGGACGAGAAGGAACAAATGTAGAAATGTAGCTCATATGTAAACAATTCCCCTCTCAATGATAGCTGGTGAGGAATATGGACCACATGCGTAAAGTTCGTCTTACTGCGGACAGCCAATGAAGGAGGCTCTTATGATGTGATGTAAAGATGTAACACAAAGAGTCACACACAACGTTACAATGCACCCACATGGCCCTAATCAATGCTCACTGACACATCCAGTATCAACTGAAACAATGGCTTCACCCCGCTTGTTACTGTAACCTTGGTGCCTCGTGTCTTCAAAGTGCACAAGTCAAGAGGAGGATTAGACATTCGGCCCCCACAATTCTTCATACATACAATGAGTTTTAATCAAGACCAAAGCAGCGCTGAGGAGCATATGGGACCAACAGACGCTGCAATAATCCCTCTTGGTTTTTGTCTAACAGCGGGCTGCACAGAGCCCCTTGTCCCCCGGTCTGGAGGCTGCCCGCTCGGTCCCGGACCAGAGTCCTCCGCAAACCATCGGCCTGTTCAAAGCTGGTGGTTTAGGCCGCAACGCACGCAGGGTAGGACGAGGGATTACTCACGAAGAATGTGGGTATGATCATCAGTTATGAAAATGACACGAGAGCAGGTTGAACGAGTATTTATAAAAATCAAAAGGAATTACCCGGACTATCAATAGTTAGGATATGGGGATTATGAGATATCCTCAAGGTTGGCCCTGCAGAAGTCTGTGTAGAGGTTTTTCCTGAAACCAAGTAAAACTAGGCTACGATACTTTCGCTGCTGTCGCTGGAACTTTAATTGAATATAAAGTGTAAGTTTTAGAGATGAATGTGCAGAAAAATAGTTTATTAATGAGAAAAAGAGAAAGAGAAAGAGAGCTAGAGAGATGTTGAAAACTGGCCGGCAATGTGGGACAGTTTGTTCAAATTGTATAAATGTATTTATGGCTCTAAAAAAAGAATCAGTCATTTAGATTCAAATTATCAAATTGCTTTTAGATTTTTACAACTTGTTGCATGATATATACAGTATATGCATGGGCATTTATTGCTAGACATTGTAATAAAAAAAATTAAAAAAATTAAAATGTGCCAACAATAAATAAAAACAGACAAAAACAAATATTTTTAAGCTAATCCAGCAGTATCCCCTTGAAAGTGCTTATCCAGGCTTAGTCGACATTTTTTGAAATTATTTAAGATTGTGACATCATCAATGAATCTGATAATCTTGTCAAAGATTAAATTAAAAAGGGTTTTGTATAGCCTGCATAATAACAGATTTAGATGTTTTAAAAAATGAAGTCTAAAGAGATTTAAAGTAAGCGCAGTAAAAAGCATGTTATTTTAATTTCTCAGACTGCTCACACAAATCCATGGATTTACAGAGATCCAAAACTGATAACGATACTAGCAGCTTGACTAGCTGGAGGTCTGATGAAGCAAAGGGCCACACATTCTTTCTACACTAGCAAGCATCGTGAAACCTATCAGAGAAATAAAAAAATACTCCAAATATTTCATAGGTTCTTTCATAACCTGCAGTGCTTTATTTAAGCTCATTCTCACACTGTCTCATAACTGTAGGGCCATTTTTTTCATCAGGGTCCTTTGCCCACATAAGTGTTCTTTCAAAAAAAAAACTGTCTCACCAAATATGCCTAAACATTTGGCTTATGATGTTCATAAGCCCCACAGGACACAGAGGGCTTATCAGTTCATTAGCCACTTGATGGCCTATTTCAAGTTATAGTAGGTGGGAGGAGGGCGATGGATGAGGATACACCATCCATTACTCTGTTAAGCTATTCAGGGGCGCATAAAAAAAAACCTTCAAACCCATAAGAAGATTACCAGATCTCAGCATATGTTAAAAAACACATTATTACTATGCTTGTGGGTCAAGTTAATACCTAGTTAGTTAAAGCTCACCTAGTTAGAATTAAAGAGGCTGCCTATTTAAAAGGACATTTTTGCTTTAAGCGTTAATGTTTTACTTTGACAATTAATGACAAATCAACTTTTTTGCAAATGTCAAGACAAAAATAACAGATACAGTTAGTAAATGTTTGTTCAATGACAACATTGCTCATGAGGACACTAAAAACATTAACATGCTGAAATGTAGTGTTAATGCATTTTGAGCTTGCGTGTCTTTCAAACATCTTGGATTAAATATTCCCTGACCATTAATACAAATCTCTTTATTAGACAAATGGAAATATCTTTATAGTGGATTACACTTCATCCTAATGGTGCTGTCCCTCACACAGCTGAGTGGTAACGAGTACAGTGCTGAAATATTACAAAGTATGCTCACCCTTAACTGATGACTTATGGTCATTAATAATGTTGAATTTTAAATTGAGCCACAATTCAGGACAGATCTCATGTTGGTTTCTGTCATACATGCATGTGAAATGTAAAGCCACGATATGAGAAAACACATCTGCCACGTGCAATCAGCGGTCAAAAGTGCACCGTTAAATTATTTCTCCTTGAGTTTACCTCTCAAAATATACAGTACATGTTGAAAGAGAAATCCTCAACAAAAGTCCAGCTTATGTTTAGTTTCTGAAATTTTCAACCAAATCCTGTGGCTTTGCTCAGTTCAGTTGCATACGTCACGTTAGTTGTTCCTGCTATTCCCCTCAACATTCAGCTGTAGAAAGGCCACACAATGTGTTTTTTCAAGCCGCTGTTTCAAAGTTCAAGAATGAACCTTCAAGTTCAAAATTGTTCTGCATGGTTTAGTCCATAAAATGTACATTATCAGGCTGTGTGGTCTAAGCCAAAGAACTGATGAACGTAACCCACTGTAATCCACTCAAAATCCCACGGTATCAGAGCAGAGTGAGGATTTTGGGCATCAAATGTGAGTCAGAAACAATACAGTATATAATAAACTTCATGAGTGGTACTTAACAACATTTACATAGGAAGCTTTCGATATCCTCTTCTGGCTTAATACTTACTTTTAACAAAAAATGGGGGAAATAGCAGGAACAGATGACATTTGACATTGCATGTAAGCCATGATCAAACTCCATTTAACGGCCTCAAACACACCTTTTGATCACAAATAGCTTACAAATTGAATGACCTCATGGTGAACGTAGCCAATTTCTCTCCATTCTGTCAGTATTCGCACCACAGGCTACATGGTATTTCAAAAGCAGCTACAGTGTATCTCAAAAGAGAAAAAGTATAATAAGTGCAATAATACAATTTACTCATGTTACATTAATGCCTGGCCCCTTACATTTAACAATGTTAATTAATTAATCCATAAAAGGCAAGCTTTCTCTTGCTGTAATTCATAATTACCAGCAACATAATACAATGTTTAAGGTTTATTTAGACATAAATACATGTGGTGGTTCCCCCTGTTTCTACTAAACCACATGGTAATGTTGCTACCTGTGAAAGACCCCCTTCTCTCCTCCTCACCAGGCCGCTGAGCCCACGAGACTCCTCATCATGACAATTAACACAGGGGCACGTGATGAGGCCTCACTGATCATCTACACCTTTCTAACAAACATTCTATCTCCTAATTCCCTGCAAAAAATATTCTCTTGTGAGACAGTGGACCTATAGGAGGAACTAAAATTAATTAGCTACATCCAAGCAATTAGAGCTTGTAGACCCCCCAGCCCCCCTAAATGGACAGTTAGTTAGGCTCCAGTGCAGAGACGGAGGAAAGGCAAATCAGTCCAAAGGCAGAATCTCTTCTTTGCTTATTTCAATATTGTACTGAGTGTTATACATCAATGAACTGTTTCAGGGTGTCATCGCACAGAAGCTAAGCCTTTTGAATTCACGGCCCGCAAGTGTATGCCTTCATTTAAAGTGCCTTGAACACATGAAAGCAGGTATCTCTATCGCACAAGTTCAAAACCTGACTGAGACACTTTCCTACCAGCAGCACAGAAACAATGCTAAACTCAAAAACCAAGCCGATTCAGCATGCATACTGACCTCTTTGAATATAGCACATTTGGTCACTTTTCCAGTGATATAAATACTGTACTCAAAACCCAGTTAGAATAAGCAGTCAGTTTGGACAGCTACAAAGTTAGAAAATAAAGGCAATACTGGCAGATATTTTGATTAGTAATAGCAGAAAAAGCACAGGTGTAATTAATCTGATTAATGAGGGCTGCAGGGTCCAGGTATTGTGTATGGAACTGAGCTTTCGTTAATTACACCTGTGATGACGAGCCACAACGTCTGCTGTAAAGGCTCTATTTTACATTTTGTGCTGCGAGCTCCTGTGTTTGTTGCCATACTCTGCGTCAGACTCAATAAATCTTTTTCAGAGCAGACATTTTGGCTCGTCGCAGAAGAAAAAGCCCAGGTATAATTGATAACATTAAAAATCGCGTGCATTCCATTTAGGTGAAATAGTAAGGTTCTGGTATTGAGCTTACTGGGACACTTGATGGAACCGAGCCATCGTTAAATTTGTTTAATTTGTGCATTTCCTATTCTATTATGCTTTTGATCCACATTCACTGTATGCTTCTGAGCACAACTGAAAGAGCAGATCTGCCCTGTTCTGTTTCAACTGGTTTATTACAGGTTGGAGGCAAAACAAAAAGTCTTTTTAAAATCACCTCACAGAAAAAAAGAGATCTTCTCACAAATGCCCAAGAACATCTGATGGTCTCTCTCTCACACACACACACACACATTAAAGAGATACAACTCAGCGAAGAAGGTGCACAAAACACAACGAGAGGCTTTTAAAAAAATCCTCACATTTGACCATTAAAATTAGATTCTGGGTTGAAAACAAAGCCAACTGCATGAACACGCAAACACAGCAACAGTTGCCTGTTGAAGAAATCTCTAGGGTGAGAGAGCCAACATGGCCGCAGAGACAAAAAGGGCTTCTCATAATGCAGGCGAAACATTTAATATTGCTTAAGAATTTCTTCAAAGTGAAATCTTCTAGGGATAGCCAAATCTCTTATACAGCTAATTTGACAGCTTCAAAATCACTCTTTCCTTCTCTGATCAATTTTACCTCTCTTAATCCCTCCCCC
>NC_048426.1:14599971-14638269 GCF_013103735.1 Etheostoma cragini | reverse complement strand
GGCACTTAAAAACAATCTATTATGATTAAATGAGGTCTACAATTGACTACATTGTGGTCTAACTAATAGCAGGTCAACTTCTGCTGGTAATGAAATGCTTATTGGAGTACTTACAAACTTGTGCTTCATAATGTTTGCTATTAAATGATTTTAACATGCAAGAAAAATGCTACTCAGTGTTCAAAATACATTGGCTGAGCCCTTTCAATTAATACTATCTAATAAATTGTTCTGACATTTTGATTTCATTTTGCCGCTCTCTCTCTCTCTCTCTCTCTCACTCGTATCGCTTCACAGATCAATAAAAATGATCAGTTGGAACAAGCAATGATTAGCTGAGTGATGCTGTGGGATTCATGAACTCCAGTGGAGAGAGACATTTTACTCAGTCCTATGTGACCTCTTTAGTCATCTGTTAGATGCCTGACATTGCTTCAAAATTGTTATTATAAAATATTTTTTATTAGATCTCTTTTAAAGGGACACATAATATCAAGTTTCAATAGTTGCATTTGTAACTGTTACAACTGTTAAAGTATTTTATAATGTGATGTCTTGTCTTGTTATTTCGTCCACCCCCTCTGTTTCTGCTCTGAAAACTAGTTTATTTATACATGTATTTTTGTTTAGTCTAGACAATGTTACATCATTCTGGCAGGGGTGTTTGTATGTTATTGTGTCTTTTGTGGCTTACTACATTGTGTCATGCTCTCTGGTCAGGCACGGTTACACATGGCTTGTAGCGCCCTGACCTACAACTCCCCCTCTTGTTTGTCAGCGGTTGTTTGGCCTACTTTCATAAAGACAAACATGGCCATTTGTTTTGTTTCGCATTTCCATGAAAATGGAATAAACAAGTGGCAGGGAGTGGGACAGTTGGAGCAGCTTTTTTGTACGGGGTGGGGAATACATAACTAGGTAGAGCCACTTTTGAACAGTCATAACGAGAATAATTATTCCTGATAAATTATTTTCAAAAAAACAATAAAATATAAACATTTAAGATTGAGGCAATAAGCTGTTTTCTAAACATTCACTTTAAAGAATGAAAGGCTGATTTATGCTGAATACAATTAAAGTCAAACTAATTAAAGACTGCCTCTCTGGACACTTATAGTCAAAAATAATTACACTTATTATCCAACATGTTTTCAAAAATAAACAACAAATCTTTTTCAAACTTTACTTTTCATGTCAGGGCCTTCGCTGACCTTCTGGACACAAGGCCGGTAGACCCTCAAACTGAATTAGCCCTCCCTCCCCTCCTTTTTCACTCCATGGACAGTAAGGATGCTACAGTTAGTTAATGAGTGTGTTCCACAGCTCTTGAAGAGTCCTTAATTAGTGGCACACTAACACTGGCCAGCCATGCTTGGAAGATGGGAAGGCACACTGGGGGAGGGGAGATGAGTTCATAAAACCACAGTTGGCTTTGCTGTTGTAACAATATATCTTGTTAAAAAAAAAGAGGGGACATCTAACCTATTCTGAATTATCACCACACAAATTGGATTCCTAAAGAAAATCAATTGTTTTGAAATGATGAACTTGATCAAACAAAATTGATTAGGTCGTTGAAAGGGTGTGACATGGATAGCACTCCAAGACGAGGCAACGGACTGTAGCAAACACATGTGATTGAAAAGCTTTAAATGGGTGTCAAACAAGCGGAGACATAATGTTTGACTTAAATTATCAGCGGTCCCACAGGAGGCTTCTGTGACCGCTCCCCAGAGCCGGGGGTGTGTGTGGAATACAAACAGGAGATTCACCAGTGACCAGTGGGTCATCACTGGAAGAGGGACGGATGCTCGTTGCTCCTGTGGGACTTGGCAAGATTCCTACAGCAGCTTTTTTAATTTGCTGCACATGAACCCCCCCCCCCCAGCAGGTGCTAACGGGACGGACAACACTTCTAACATACAGCCACAGTTGCTTTGAGTGAGTGTGTGTGTGTGTGTGTGTGTGTTTGCAGGTTGTGGCAGGGGCTGTTGTAGTGTCCCAGATGGGTTAATGGGGAGTTTAGCATCAGGATTACAATGCAACTGTGTGGCTTCAGATTGAGTAGTGATTACCCCAAGCTCACACTGGCTAACCCCTTCTAGTGCTCACCAACACAACCGCTGGACCAACAGGACAGACATGGTTAAATAAAACAGAAACGCATCTCCTACTGACCAAAATTATCACAAAATAAAATATTGTCTTGATAATTACTGAAAAGGAATTCAAATCTATGAAATGTTTGGGCCTAAAAAAAACAAATGTAATTCTACTCCAATAGTATTGTTGGTAGACTTATGTAAAAATTCACCTGGGGGCTTCTAATAGCACAGGAAAATACATAACCTTAGGCTACTTTAAACAAAAAACTGCTGATTTAATAAAACATTACATAAAATAAGTGTTTATCCACATTACCAATAGAATAAATGATAGTTTTTTGAAGAAATAAGTCTTACTACAATCCCCATTTTTATTATTGTCACTGAGTCTATGCAAGTGAAAGGAAACAAGATGTGCTCCCTCTCATGGCCATAGCTGGTTATTACGATTTGAAGATATAAAGTTTTTATAATGTTTCTTAGGTAGTATTTAGGCTTTGCTACTCCATCATTCTGCCTTCACCATCACAACCCCCCACCAGGAACACTTCACCAGGGTGCTAGACTAATCTGTTTGTTGTAAGCGTGTCTTGCTTCTGCACCCATCACCCCTGACTCCCTCCCTACCTCCTTGCCTCCCTTCCCAGCAGCTGGCCATCACAAGTCTAGCTCCAGCACCGCCAGCCATCCCAGGGAGATTGAAATGTTAAGGGCAGGGACGACAGCTCCACTAATTCAATTCCCCAGGTTAATCCCTACCGATCCCGTCATCGCACTCTCCAACCAGGCCCTGCAAAGAGACACAGGCAGATACCGGGGAAACAACAAACATTCAGCACTAACAATGGCCACTAAAAATTCAAAAACAAAAAAAGATTGAAATATAATATTATAATAATAATCTATAATAAGAGTGAATATAAAAATGAAAAGACTGAAGCACTATACACGGTGGGGGTGATTTAAACAAGCGAATATCTGAACACATCGCCGAAGAAACGTGCACACTAATGCATCGCCATGAAAAACCTCATGGTGCATCAAGATGATAACTCATCTTCATACTATCTTCCTGATGATGATGATGATCCCCGGTATGTATTTTTTTGTATTTGGTATGGTAGGTATGATGGTAAGTATTTTTTTTAAATAAATGTAATGTAAAAAACAATGCTTGTGCTAAATACGTCATTTTCTAATATATAGACTTATTAAAATTAACCAGCAGCTCCCGTGTTGACTGCCTGTGTGACTCTGCCCTCACATTCCCAGGACTAGCCCCAGTCCTGTCATCGTCTCAGCATGTACAGTGGCCTTGCGTCTGACCCTGTACCACTGTACTGACCAACCACTAGCAAACTATGTGACCTCTGCAATATTAGAGGAGTTGATACATTCTACCTCCTCATAGGTCACTTCGCAGAAATTACTTTCAAAATGGTCTAACAACTCGCTTTTTCATAGGTTTTTATTCTGAACGAGACCATCAACTGGCCATTATATTATCATCCAAAGCTAAACAAATTACCCTGAAGAGGCAAGAAAAGCCCACTTGGTAGGCTGGCAATGCTTCACACAACTTCTGGAGACAAGAAGTTAAAAACCAACAGTTTATTTTTTTTGAGCAGAATAGCCTTATCTACTTTTGTACACATCAACATGTTGTTAATTGGTAAACTCTATCTAATCCAATTCATCTAAATGTACTCTTGAAATGAAAAATGGCAACTCTATAACAAATGTATTACATCCAAGTTGTTGCATCACAGCAGATGCATCATCAAAAAGAGCACTGCAGGAAAATATATCACTGTCTCAATAGAGCTTTGAATGTAGTGAATGGATGTAGTGGGTTCAGGAAAGTAGATTTAAAAAGGGAATTAATAGAGGAAGTGCTTTTGTGCATAGTTGGTGAGGTGTTGGGGAAGACGCGGGTGTATCACACAGTGTGGGCGTGCTGCGTCACAGACACCACGCGCCTGCGTTGTAGCTTTGCTCAGAGGTGTAATGCCTGATTAGGGGATTACAGGAAAGTGCTTCTTTGCAGTTCTGTGAGAAACAATTATTAACATGCTGGTGTCTCTAATCCTGGATAAACACAGCTTTTCAAGAACAACAGTGAGTCTTTCTTCCCCCCTTAAAAAAAAAAAATCTGTGTTTAAACCCTGTAGTCACTTGAACTCCAAAGCTCAACTAATACCAGCGGAGGAGACAGGCCAGTCGTGTGGAACACTGTCATTACAGAGGTTGTGCTCTTGGTGGAAGACATAGCTGGCCAGCAGGCCTTTACATCAGAGGGGAAATCCAAATTTAGCTTGGGGAGAGAAAAGCATTGTGCTGAGCCCTGCTTGTTGAAAGGGCATTAGACTGAAACATGTTCACAGCCTGTAATCTTTTATTTGTTTGTGCACTTTACTCATGTAATCTGCTTTCTACTAATACAGACACGAATTCCTAAGTCATGCTGGGGACGCCCTGGATGACAGATCCAGGTGGGGTGGTATCACAAAGACTTACAGCAGGTGAAACCAAACTGTCCATGTTTTTGTCAAATAGGCCTGCTAGAAAGAGTGTTGAACTCTAAGCATGGAAATGTTGAATGGCTAGTCCAAAATACTTTTCGAAATGAGAAGAAGCACAGCCTCTATGGGATGCTATCAGGGCTTTTTTTTATGTGATTACAACATGTATAACACTTATTAAAGCTAACCTGAAACAGTATATAGTGACAGTTACAGTAGTGACTATAACACCAGTCTAGTGATGCATGAACTGAATTGGAGAATATTTAGTGCCAGTTGTGTGCAATAAAAATCGAGCAGGGAGCAATCAACACACTGCCGATTCCTGAGCCACACACACACACACACACACACACACACACACACACACAATTTCAGTGTTGCCTGTGGCTCTGAAATACAGCACATCAAAACAACTTGTAAGTTTCATTTCCGATACCCTTGAACCTGCTGACTGGCCATACTGTCCACTAGCTGATACTTTGAAGAGTACCTCACTTCAAGTAGTCTCTCCATCCACCACTCTGTATGGTCCTGAGAAGAGATGAGTGATGATACATTCACTAACATGGCTGCGAATAACAAACATGTCCAAACATATAATCCAATAGTAAGCTAATAAATAGCAATTATAAACTAATTAACTGGAGAGGGGCTATTCTTTAAATGCAATTATGGATTTCTTTTAAATGTGTAAAACTGGGTGACTCCTTATAGAATTTATTGTGATCATGTCAATGTACTTTTATTGACCTCTGAGTCAATTGAGAAGCGTCCCAGTTATTATAACAATGGTTCCAGTTGCCTGGTCTCCACAGAAGGTGCTGGTGTGCGATGATGGGGATGTGTTGTGCCCATCTGGCAGGGCAGGGTTTAGCCCTAATCCCAGAGCCCCTCGGCAGGGAAGCCCCAGTCTGTTGATCACTGCCCCCCTGCTGGCTCCTGCACAAACACACAGACTCCTGTCGCAAGAAAACAAGCCTACATACAACATCAGCACATGCACTGCAGGGCACTATGTCAAAATTAGACCTTGATATTCCATAAACATTCTCTCATCTTTTTAGACATACAGTATGTGTATGTTGGGTGAAGAGTTTTGATGTCCCGTAGAGACATACAAGCTTAGGTAGCAGCTCTTGTACACAAACAGAAACTGTGAACGACAAAAAGGAAATATGACCCGGACCACGGGGAAAACAGAGAAATATATTCACATACATGCATAGGGTGCGGAGACTTGTTTTTGTGAGGCAATGTAGAATAACCCATTTTATCACACACACACAAGTAGAGACCGAGTAAATATACACACACATAATTACAAAAACATAGACAGATAGGCAAACACACAACACCCAGAAGCAGTCACCCAGTCATACACACCACACACCTAACCACTGATAATCCCCCAGACACAGGAACACACTCACACACATACAGCGCATCATTATGTTTATCACTGTGAACCAGCCCACCGACACCCATCACTCTAATTCCATTTGTCTGTTTAGATTCGTTTTGCTTTAATCCTCCCTTGTTTGTGCACATCTGCAAGCACTGCAATAGTACAGACACAGCGAGACCGGGAACGAGAAGGAGAGAGACAGACAGAAAGAGACAGTTTGAAAAAGAGAGAGAGAGAGAGAGAGAGAGAGAGAGAGAGAGAGAGAGAGAGAGAGAGAGAGAGAGAGAGAGAGAGAGAGAGAGAGAGAGAGAGAGAGAGAGAGAGAGAGAGAGCGAGCGAGCTCACAGGGAGCACTCTCCCTCCTGACATCCTGGTCCCTGTAGCTCCAGCAGAAGGGGCAGACAGGCATATCTCTTTACCCAGGGAGAAGCTCCCTGTCCCAGCCACGGAGCTGCCGCCAGGCCCGCAGGCCCTTGTAATCACTGCAAACAGTCAAACATCCAGTCACACAGGCTCTTCCACCAACACAACATTACAGGCTTTTTACACAGTATTACACCACATCTTATTATCCCATTCAAGTCCCTCTATTAGCTCAATTGGATGGTGGGATTTTCATTTGTAAATTGGGGGATTTTAGATTAGCTTGTCTCTCAGCGATGAAATGCCCCCAGAGACTGTGAATTATGTGACCAATCACATATGAATCAGTAGTGCATGAATGGATGTGTCGGAAAGAGCAAATGAGACAACCTTAACCCAGATTATGCACTGTATGTATACTACATCACATATATTATCGATGTAAGCATCATAGCTGGCTGCATGGTCACAGATTAGACACACTATAGTCTTTAACTCTAAACTATACAGGAATATGATTTGGCCTTAATGTAGCAACAAAACGTGAATGACACCATTTGTGCATAGCTGACAATAAGCAGTGTTAGCGTTTACACAGCAAATAATAATCAGGTCTAATAGAGAATTATTAAAGAGATAAATATTAGCTGCTATACACACCTAGCAGCAACATTATGCAGAACTGAAGCCGGTTGGTTGAAAGGAGGCAAATGAATTACCCCTCTTCCTCCCCAGGCCTTCCATTCAGACACGGAGTGAGAGAGAGGGAGGAGAGAGGGGAAAAAAGGCACCCCGAGCTAGTCGAGAGACCCGGCAAATTATGAAAATGCTTCTCTGTGTCCTAAATGGAGGCCGAGCTCTTTAATGTGGCACAAAATTAGAACCTGGGGGAGGAAGTGTGGCCCGCTTGATTGGCGAAACCCCTCCTGGCCCACTACCCTCCTTCCTCTCAAAGTACACAGAGATATTATCCTGTGGCTGGTGGCACTCTCTTGTATTGGGGAAACTAAAGGACCCCAGAGAGAGCCCAGGGGCGTCCATAAAGGTGCCTAATTTGTCAGTTTACTCCTCAATTATTTAAATAGATCTAAGAAGGGAGCGGAGAATAGGGCTTTTTCTGCCTCTTCGCAGTCAAAAGCAGAGAGAGACCTTTCTCCACGGTAGCCATTTTCAATTGCGCTCTGCACTGCTGTCTTTGATATAGAGAAGTGCTGTAGAGGAGAGGGGCTGTATCAAATAAACAAATGTGTGTACACAAGATAACGGGAACTTGGGGATAATATTTAGTTTGCGCTAAAGAACTCAAGTTATTTTACATTCACAAATTAAAACATACTTTACACACACGTTAAGATTGTGCCTGTGTCATACATTGGCACACACACACACACACACACCTATGTAAGGATTTGGGTGAGGTTTGAAAATAAAGCAGGGACCCTTTGTTACTCATCTCTGTGCTCTTCCATCCATCCATACTATTAGTTTATAACCCCACTCCCCACTATCCTATCAGGTCCCCACACCCAGCAGAAGTACCAGCTCACACTGCCTGGCCACACTGCCTGGCCAGCTCTCAGCCAGAGAGACCACTGGAGGTATGTGGGGCCTGGGGCCAGAGATTATCAAGCGGTTGAAGATTTATCCTGGAAATGGAGATGTTGCCTTCCCCAACCCTCTGACCTCTAATCCCTCACATACTGTATCTGCTCCTATTGTTTGGTTTGTTTTACTAGAGGGGTGAGGTTGTGCAAGCTGACAAGCATGAGGACACTGACGGTAGAGGGGGTCCACATAGGGTCCTAAGGTGACCTTATCTTTCACATACGTCTGGTGGAGGCAGGTAAAGGGCCCTCTCTATGTCTGAATGCTTTGCCGCAGACCCATATTGAGATAAACTCTGTGCAACAACAATCACTTTCAATAAGCTCTATATCAGCAGAGATGCCAGACTGTGTCCATTGGCGGGACAATAGTCCGGGTGCGCCTACACAAAGCTGTGAGCATCAAGACCATAACATAGTCCGTTAAATACAGAAAAGACACTTAGAAAGAGCATAAACACTTTGGCACAATAGACGCATAGCAACCCAAATACAAACAGGAATCACAATGAAGAGCATGACAAACACCTGTACAAATAAATTCAGTAAACCTGCAAACACACTGTACCTGACATACAAACAGTGGCTGCCACACACTGAGAAACACACCCATCAAGAGTGATAACAAACAAAAACCTGAGACAAGTCAATCATGACATCATGTCAACACACACTAGTGTTAATGGGCCTAATTCTACCCAAAACACATTGCTTAGTTACATAGGAAAATATTTAATTTAGCCAAAATAACAATAGCTTATTGTTATTGTTATTATTAAAGTATGTTAACAGATGTTTAAAGTTAAGGTTCCACTGTGTTAAAAATCCACTGTTACCTAAGACACACGTTTCTATTTCAGATAAACCTGCAATTTTGTGCACTAGAATAACCACTATCAAAAAGCTATAAAATATGTGTGGAGTTTGGTAGCAAGCGTTGGCAATCTTCACAAAGATGGGTGGCACCTCGTTAACATCCTTGAAACAGGTTTCTCATGCTTAGGAAAGGGATCTGCAGGAAAAGTTTTTTAGAGTGCAAGATTCTGCAAAATCTGTGGCCAGCTCAGTATATCATGCCTCTCACACCCTCTATTCTCTTCCCAAACACTAACCAACACACCCGGCCCTCCGCCTCTCTCCACTCCAAGCTTCCATCCAGCCAGGGAGAGGAGAGGAGATAGGCCCAGTAGCTAAAGCTGTCTTTTCAGCCTCTGCTCCCGCTCGGTCTATCTGAGATATACAGCAAGCGGAGGTGTCGCTTTTCCGCTGGCATTTCGGACAGTATCTACTTATAGACGGGAGAAAAAGAGAAAAGAAAAACAGAAGGGGTATTATCAGGGAGGGATGAGAGCAGCAAAGGCATTTTGTCTTTTTATTCCCCTCCTAAGCCCTGGGCTTTGCTCCCAATCCGATTGGTCGATACGGCCAGGGATGTAAATGAAATGCAAAGCGGAATAAGGCTGGCTTCCCATCTCCAGTGTGTGCACCCCTAAGTCCTCCGCCCCTCTTTCTCCATCTCACTCTGTCTTGCTCTCTTGGCTGTTTATGGAGTTGTGTTTCTGTCTCCCCATTCACAGAATTGCTGCTCTCCCTGTTTCAGTCTCACCCTCCTCACTCTGCCTTGTCCCCCCCCCTCCTCCTTCTCTCTTGCTGCATCCTCCCCTCTCCCTGGCTGGGCTCACAGCTCTTATCTCCTCAGACGCCCCACATTCCAGCATTGCCGTGGCTCCCTGCCTGCATCCCTGGTCACGGCGATTCCATGGGTTCCCACAATCCTCGGCAGCTTGCTGATTTAGGGTGGGCAACTGACTCTCAGAGACAGGGGAAAGGATAGGAACAGAGGGGTTAGGGAAAGACAGGGGGAGAAGGGATCAGAGGGTGGGAGAAAAGAGAGGGATGACAAAGGAAAGGACAGGGAAAAAGTAAAGTAAAAACAACAGAAGGGCATGAGACAAGGGATGGCCAATGACTGTGATGTTTACACAAAAACAAACATGAATATGTAAATAAGGTTAAAAATGGTTGAATAAATATGATTAAGACTACCATGGGAAAAAGGTATTAAAATAAACTTTATTGAAATTTTTGAATCTATAGAAAGTGGTTTCCTTTATTTTTTTACGAGAAATCAAACCATCTGTGCTAAAGCTGGTCGAATCTCCTCATCTAGCCAGCTGACAGCCGCTAGCCAGGCCTGTGAACAGAGAGGGCTCGTCACATTCTGAGAAAACTACACATTCACATCCTGTCCTTCATTTTCTAGTGGCATCTCAAACAGCAGGTTCTTTTAGCAGTGTTTTAAAACCATACAGCAATAGACTGGTGTGACCTGGTGCACCAAATTTCATGGCCACAAGGTTCATTAACATTAGCACCAGCATTTACATTTACAGTGTGTAACTGAGGTTTTGAAACCTAAGAACATGCCAAGCCAAGTGATTCTGGTCCCAATCACTGCGTTTGCATGCTACATCTTCTCTCCAGCAACCCTCACAGGGCAAAAAGTCCTGGGAGCTGGGAAGCTGACTGTCTTGCGTGTCTATGTGTGTCTTTGGAGTTTGCAAGCTTTTGTGCTTGTATGATGATCAAAGTGCTTTTCTTTTCAGTGTGCCCATTGGTTTTTTGACTATGTTTCATATGGTTCCAGCAGGGAAAAGACTTGGGTGGAGATTTAAGCATGTTCTCTCTCTCTCACTCACACTCACACACTCACACACACACACACACACACACACACTCACACACACAGTCAACATGCAAACACTCACAACACTAGAAATGCACCTCTAAAAGGGTCCCTGGCATTGTGACATTTCACATTTCATTTAAATCCATGAGGGATTATAGCCCTCCCGTTAGGAAGGAAGAGAGGAGGGAATAAAACACTCATCGAATCCATTAGTTTTAAACATTTAAAGGACCATCTAAGATAGACTGATGGAAGGATAGAGGGGTGGGCGGATGGGTGGTGCTGGTTATTACAGAGTGAGGACTGTGTGGCACACCACAAGTCTGTGCTAGATTAAACAGACGCTCTAATCCCCCATTTCTGCCCCCAAATTGGTTTTCCCTCAATCTCGGCCTAGCCATCCTAATGTGAGAAAAAGAGAAGTAGAGCAGTGGCTGAGGCAAAATAATCAGCACGTTAAAAGCTGTGAGAGCAGAATAAGAGACAAAAAAAGAACGATGTAACGATAAGCAATCCAATGGGTGATTTTAAGGGGAGCACGCAGTTTAATTGGGGTCAGTCAAGGCTTCCTGACGTCATGCTCTGTTCCTGGTTACCTGTAAGCTTTCATCAAGTGAAGCATTGCTGAGTGATAGTTCTCTGTGCAGAGTTCTGTTTGATACCTATGTCCCAGCACGTGTACATTAGCATTCCTCTTGACTCCCAACCTCACACGTCCATTTTGGCCAAAACATTAACTAAACATCATTTCATCGTTCTGGGCTCAGATTTGGTCCAGTGCCGTTCACTTCAGTTGGTCTCGCGGAACACCCTGAGCGTTCCTGCTCAATGTAGGTTTCTCCGGGTTGTTATGGGGTTTGCCTCTGGCTCTGGCGGAGTTTGTCTCTCTCTTTGAGCAGGTTAGTAATGGCCAAGCGTATGGCCGAGGTCTGGGGATCTGTGGGTTCCTTCTCTAAGTAGAGACTAAAGTGCTGGGTGCTGCACGTCAGCAGGCTGTCTGGACTGTAGCCCCGGTGACCTGAGCGTAGTAGCCTCTCGCAGGCCAGTGCCAAGTTCTTGTCCCAGTTTGGAGGGTAGTCTGAGTGGGCCTCAACAATCTCCTTATACAACTGCCCAGCAAACACACAGACATATCCACACACACACTCACACACACACACACACAGACATATCCACACACACACACACACACAGACATATCCACACACACGCACACAGACATATCCACACACACGCACACGCACACGCACACACACACACACACACACACACACAAAAGCAGATGTTACAGCGAATAACCAAAAGAAACGTTTGTTTTGTATGTTATTTGTATGTTACTTAAATCTGCCCTATTATTGAAAATGAGAGTATTGTTGCATGTTTGTTGAGGTCAGACTCACAGTATATGACAGCTCAAAAAGGCGAGCTTTCCCTTCTCCCTGCATCCTTTCTGCCAGGTCAAAAAGAAAGAAAGCAGTCTTCATCCTGAAACAAAGTACACAGGCTCAGGGCTAAGTGCTGGATGGATGAGCCATGCAGATCCACACTCACAGACGCACCACTCCAATGGAGTGATTTATGTAGATGCCACCACCAAATAGAATGTACATGTAGATGTTCTACCACACAAGACTGGTTTATGGAGATGTCCTAGCGGGCTAGTATGCATCATGACGCAGCTTTTATCTGCACGCTAAAGTATACAACCTCTCCAAAGAGGGAACCAGTGTCTTCGGTAAAAACTTTACAGTACCTGGCTTGCCACATCTCCTCATTTGCGACTCGCTCCCAGGACGCAGGATGGAAACTGTTCACACATGAAGAAAATAAATCGTTTCTTTATCTAAAGAGATTCAGGCGTTAGCTGGTGCACAGTTCCACTAACTATAAATTATTATTTATGTGAATATATTGTTCCACTCGACTGTGCAGGTTTTGATACACTAAACATCAATGTTTGCTGCATAAACATTAAATGACTGAGCAACAATACCAGCTAGCACATTAGACATGGAGTAAAACCACATCTCCCTTTTTCACTTTGTTGATTGTAAACACTTGACCTTTTCTTCAAAAGAATATTTTTAGCAGGGTTCCCGAGCTAATATTTGGCTTGTGGGCATCAGCGGACACGCTTGTCGTGGGGGTGTGGGAAATAATGTCACAGTATTCAGTCGTGGATATCTAAGTGAATGAAGGGCTGCTGGCAACACCAACAGAATATGGAGCTTTGACTAATTCCACTTTTGACACAGTTATTGACAAAATGCAATAAGAAACTCATTATTTTTCATCTTCAGTCTCATTTTAGATGGCTAAAGGCCTTATGTCTGGCTCTTGTTGAATTCACAAAGAGTTGGATCACAGTATGGAACACAGGACAACCTCACTGAGGGAAGCTCTGTGGAGTCTGTGGAAGAGTGTATGAGAAGACCACAGAGAGACGATGGGGTAGATATTGGTGATAAAGTACATGCTTAGCAGTAGTTAGTTGCATTTAAAGATCATGAGTTGTTTGACACAATAAGCAAAAGGATTTTACTAATAGGCTGATTTAACCTGTTAAACCCTATTGACTTGCCACTGGACCAGTCTTCACAAACTCATAATGTTGTGCTAAACTCTAAAGATAACAAATATGTCTCGCTGAACTTTAGACGATGTGTATAAAATGATGCGCAAGACGTAGCAAAATGGCTTCATGACTTTGCGTGAACATACACGCCAACTTTCTTAAGCCAAGTGGCGTGTTATCTGCACGAACTATGAATTATGTGCGTATATGTCTAGGTTGTATAGAGGGGACGGCAGTCTGCAACGTCACAGTGTATATCTACACGCCACGTGGCACTTTACAAAGCCACGTGGAGTGTTATCACTAGGCTACTACGCATGCAGGTTTTAGGAAAGCAAGACGCTGAAAACAGGTTGGGTTTAGTAAAAGAACAGGGTTGGCTTTCATACTACACCTCATGACATAAATTGACACGCAATCGCAAGATAATGTAAGTCAATTGAGGCCAAACGGTGTTGATAAACACGGTAAAAAGAGAGTATGGGTCTTGATGACACGCCAATAATGGCATAAGAATTGGAGTGCCATACATGCGCCATCAGTCTAGACGTAGAATATCTCTACCTAGTTCTGCCATAAAAAACAAGGACTTTTGGGTTTCATTTCATTCAGTGTTCCTATAGCTTCAATGAAAAGGTGGAACATGTTGATAGAGTACCTATGTTATTGTCAAAGTGTGAAATTAGGTGATTATTTTCAACATGAAAGCTACTGAGGAGGAATAAGGGAAACTGCACGTTTAGCAGGGAAATACATACCTGTCAAGAGACGTTAATGATTCTGTATATTTGTGTTTGCACCTGTTGTGTGGCTCACTCCAGTTGTAGATGTTGCGAGTTCGATGGACCCACTTTTCAGGGTGAAACTGCCTCTGAGCTGGCACCAAGTAGTCACACACACCCAGGGGCCAACGAGAAAAACTATGTCCCCAGCTTGGGTCTCCATCAGGCAGCCCAATGCAGGCAAACACATGCCTCCTGCAGAAAAACAATCAGAAAGAGGCTTGCTCACATACTCAATTATTATCCATGTAAACACCCATCTTTCCCCAGGTAACTGCTGATGATGAGAAACACAGGAACACCATGCAGACAAACAATTCCTCACATCCCAACATTTTCTAGTTTCCCTCCAGTCCTGCGCTCCTTCACAAAAAGCTCGGACCTTGGGTTAATCCTATGGGTCAGTGTTGCCCCACTGAGAGACAGGCATGTTGGCCTGGCAAACACTGCCCCCTGGTGGGCTTGGTATTAACAGGTCTCCAGCCGGTTTCTGGGTCTCAATTCCACTTGGGGGAGCGAGTGATGAGAGCAGGGAGCACCAATCAGTCCAGAGACTGTTTAACCAAATCAAATAGATTACTCGACTTCTGTACTTCATCAAACTCCTTTTATGGCCGTAACAGTTCTATGGCCTTATCTTCTCCCTGCACTCACCGCTGTGTCAACCATCCCACTGATCTCTGCCTTATTAGATCACCCCCTTGTTCATTTGGACCATTGTTGCCCTCCTAATTCACTCTTGCTCTCCCTTTTACACTCTTCTATTTATCAGTTCAGACCACCCTTTTTTTTCGCTCTATGCCCTCTCCCTGTGTCTCAGTGACTTACTGTGTGTTGTGGGACAGAAACTGTTCCAGAGTGAAGGTGTCTTTATCCTGGGGGTGAACCGGGTCCCACCAGCGGCCAGGAAAGTGCACCCCAGGGTGGTGCTGCGCCAGCTTTGTCACATACCAAGCATATGTCATCATCTAGAGAGAAGAAAGAGTACCACCAACTCTGCTCAGTCCATTGCATCCCTGTGATTAGCAATTGAAGTACCACTCAGAGTTCAATTCACTTGAAGAAAAGGATTTATTGATTTATTTAAGTGGCTTTAACTCCTTATTTGAGGTCATCAAAGGTTTTCTTTTCCCACTTAAGAGTCTAAAGTTGAAGGCTCTTGTTTTCACTTCTTATTTCATTAAATTGCTTTCCTAAAGCCCTTTTTGACTGTGAGTTGAAGAGAAATCCAAACTTGATGATGTACACAATGACTGCGTGCCCTACTCAGTAAGCATGCCAGAGACTTCCGGACATTAGGCTGTAATTTATTGTATATTATGAATTTCAGTAAGTTATTACACAGCCATGGCGCATTGCTATTTTGTCCAAATCTTTATTTGAAATAAAGAAATTATTTTCTGAATTTTATCTTTCTTACTTGACAACCAAAAGAAACTGAAGCAATGTTGTCATAAATCAAATTAGCAGCTTAAAACATGGACAAATAACATATCATTTCAATACAATACACACAATTCAATGTTAAACTATGTGTTCTTCCGGCTGGCCAGTTTAGTATTCCTATTTTCATACCTACGTTTGTTAAAGTACTTGAACTGAACACTCAGAAGATACTTTTACTTAAGCTGACTTTGATTCTGTAATTCCTAAAATACAAAAATTTTACTTTTGGTTTGAATCAAACATCAAAACTTCCATGATAACAGCTCAAGAAAGACAAGACGGTCAAAAATATCACAGCTCTGACCTCCTGGTCGACCAGACGTGCATCGGGCCGTACACCCTGGCAGTAGTATAAGTAGCGCAGGGAGTTTCCAGGCAGATCTCCTCTGGTCAGGATGATTGAGTCTTTTGGGAAGGAGGCCAGAAGCTCCCTGCCGAACTTCTCGACCACACGATTTCTGCTCTGATCGCACTCCCTTAGGATTATCAGCACATACACCGTCATATTGTATAATATTAACAAAATACATGTTTCGTTTACTGGAATTTAAAATAGGGGTTAAGTGCATCTTTACTCCAGCTTAGAACGGTGTGATGTGTACCACTGTGTGTATGCTTGTGCTTGTAGGTTTGGTTTTAAGGTGCTCTGAGGGTAAGTTGTCAGTGCCCCCGCCCCGTCCCCTCTGCAGAGCGCTCTGGCTGCCTATCTAATTTTGGGGAGACAGGTGTGATGGGTCTGACAGCACAGGCCATGCTCTCCCCTTGATCAAAGCCGCTCAGTGATGGCTGTCTGGCACTCCCCAGTACTTTGCTGGTGTAATCTGCCTTCTCGGACAGCTAACATCAGACTGAGCTCTGTGAGTGGAATCTATGTGCTAACCGTGCTTCTCTTTAGCCCCTACCATGGGGTGAGCAGAGAAAAACCTGACATTTGGAATTCAGACCTGCGATATGAAGCGCAGAGGAGAAACAAATCAGGTTGACTCAGGGAAAACTTATGCATGGGGATTTTAGAATAAGGGTGGAATTTTTATTTCACAACTTTATTAAACAGCAGTATTATATAAAAGTAACTTTGGAGACATTTGGCTCTAGTGTGGGTACTGCAATAGGGATGTTGTTTAGTCAAATTGATTTGGTATTAGGACAAGCAAAAGAAACTTTAAAACAAAATCACGCTAACAAACTATTAGAGTTCACTGGTGTACTATGATCACAATCTCTGCAGTTGTGGAATATTTCTTTTTATAATTGTCTTAAAGTCGACGTTACAAAACTGACTTCATATCTTAGCCCTATAAAATAAGGTATTTTAAAGATTGTTTTTGCTCTACACTCTATACTGAATTGAATTTGAAATGAAACAAACATTTGGCAAAAAGGACTGTGAGTCCCACACCTAAATGCAAATTTACACAAACAAAAAGCAGCATTTCAATCTCATAGTCATCGTTTCATTTTAAATCCAATGTGTTGTTGTACCCAAACAATAACACACATATCAATATTGTATCTGATATTTATTTTATATTCTGACAACAAAGTATGTTTTTAATCACAACTTAACTGTAACTGTGTGCAATGCTCACCTGTGATTGGTGTGCACCATATGTGCCAGCACAGCCATGGTGAGGACCCAGCCTGTGGTCTTCCACACCCCCCCACGGCCCAGCCTCCTCTCCAGCTCAGTGTGTGTCCGGCTCAAGCCAAGGCCTGCCAGCACACACACTGCAGCATCACTCTGGAGCCAGAACCGCTCAACCTGCAGGAAGTATGCGTACATGTGTACACGCACACACGCACACACACACACACACACACACACACACACACACACACACACACACACACACACACACACACACACACACACACACACACACACACACACACACACAATCTAAGCTGTTGTTTCAGTGCTTTTGTTTGTAATTTATGTGTATAACTGTACTTGTAACTCAATGTAAAAACATGCTTTTTAGACCACTCCAGGTAAATAAAAACAACAGAAACACTTTGGGTTAGAGAGAGGATGTCAATCTGAGTTGGAGTCTCATGGCTCACCACTCCAAGCAGTAGGGGTCTGCTGATGTCCAGGTTAGCTCTCCAAGCAAAAAACAGTGAGTAGACCACCAGCATGGCAGTCAGCAGCCAGGACACTGAGCGACACATCCTACGATAGGAAAGGCCAGTAGTTATTCAGTTTACAAATATTTCTCAATTTAATTTCCACTTCATGAATATTGTTTATTGTACTCCTGGGCTGCAGTTTCCACATATTTAATCTTGTTTTGAATAAATCCATAAAAACATTAACGCAAAGATGAAGATCACAAGCCCGGGAGCAAATGTATATGCCAGCTAGGGAAGAGGTGCATGATTGATTTGCTAATTCAGACTGAGTCATAATGAGCTGGTGCCAACCGCTGAATCACAAACTCATTACAGTACAGCTGTAAAATGTACTTATGCACAAAAAAAGAAAACACGCTACCCTTGTGGGAATAACAAATCGTCATCTGAACCTGAAGAGGCACTTTCAAGCCAGAGAAAAGGACTTTTTGGTTTTCCTGCCAAAAAATGTATCTAACCGGTTCCATTGACTGGCCACTAATGCATTCTGTGAAGATTCTGTGTTACAGAATGTAGAATCGCTGTAGAATTGCAGGATCACATATCACATGAAAATCCATCTTGTCAGGCTTCAATCACATATCACATGAAAATCCATCTTGTCAGGCTTCATGTAAAAGCATTTCTATTGAACCAATCAGTGTCCAGCGAGGAGCTACTGGCAGCTGCGGGGTTGGTATGTGTGTGTGTGTGTGTGTGTGTGTGTGTGTGTGTGTGTGTGTGTGTGTGTGTGTGTGTGTGTGTGTGTGTGTGTGTGTGTATGTATGTGTGTGTGTAAAACAACAACAATGGCGGACGTAATAACAGATGGTTTATCCAATCACATGCCAGGTATTTTTTGAAATGCCTGCCCTTTCCAAACTATTTTTAACGATGGCTTCTCAGACGTTCCTGTAGAACAAACTATCTGGCTCAACAGGATCCACATTTTGCACAATTAGTTTAAAAAAAGTAGTAAGTAAATGCTGTTTTTTATTCAGTTATACAATTTTCTAATGTTCTTAACATAAAAATAGTTTCACTCTACATTTCAACATTAGGTAAATTAAGATTTGCATGGCTTCCTCTTGGCAACGTATGACATGACCTTGCTCTTTTTCATCTGTGTGTATGAAGCCAAGTTTATCAAAGTGCACCCCAGGGGAGGGGTAGGGGGGGCAGCCAGTGCACTACAGAGCCCCAGGGCTACACTAGGCTTTATCAGCTCCACCCCACAGACCAGAGAAAAGGCACTGCTTTAATGAATTACTGGATCACACCGCCACACTGCCATATACAAACAGCGACTTACTTGTACACACAAACATTTTTTGAAAATCCAAAATACACATTAACCTCTCTTGATTTGAATGCAGCGCCCCGTGACAGCTTGACAGTTAGGTGCCTCAGTGTTTTTTTGTATTCTCTTTTTCTAAGATCAGCATTTTGTCAGTGGTTTTGTTCCCTGTCTTTTACTCCAGGGGATTAGATTTTTGGTTGAAGTGGCTGCTGAGATGTGTGTGACAGTTTGGTGTTTTGTATGCCGGAGTCTCGCTCATCCTACCTGTCCCATGGGGAGAGAAGAAGGCCTATTCCTGCTAGCACCAGAACAGGAAGTGAAAGGTCTTCAAGGCAGTGGTCCAACTGGGCCCTGCACACATAAAAACACACATTTAACATATATGATGGACACCAAAGAGAAGCTCAATAACCCTCCCTGCTTCTGAACTCAAGCAGACCAATTATTAAGTGCCCTCCATCCCCTATCAAAACAAACTCCTTGGACTGTGCGCTCCTTCTTTCAATCGGATTGACAGATACGAATGACTGTGTCATCCACCCCCCCGTTGTCCCATCCTCTCCTCACAGTGCCTGTCAGTTACAGAGCACTTGCTCAGAGCAGGGAGATAGTTTCCTGCCTCTTCCTTAATACCCATCTCTATTTGACAGCTTATTGAGTCTCTATATCTCCCAATGTACACTATGTGTGAATGTGCTCACAAGCGTGTGTTTGTGGGTGTGTGTGTCAGCCTCTCCAGTGGGTTTACGTCTCCAGTGCGACATGCCTGTCATGTTCCCCTCTCTTCCTCATCTTGAAGGTGTGCTTGTCCATCAAGCAGCAGGGGTGATGGGAAGGGGTGGGTGCCTGGCAGAGGGGGGCTGGTAGTGGGGGGTCTTAAGACCCACATGCACCCCCTTCCCGTCAGCTAGAGAAAGATACCAGGAGAGGGATGACTGCGGTAGTGGTGGTGGTGGTGGTAGCAGGGAGAAGGGGAGGAAATTGGGGGGAGGTAGTGGGGGGTTGCTAGAGTGGAAAAATACAATTTCTCCAGCTCTATTGCAGTGTCTGTCATCACAGCTTGTCACGCTTAAACACCAGAGCTGAGTGATCATTTCAAACTGCTGGAGAAACAGAACACAGAGATTTGGCCCTCGAAGCAGGTTCAGTTCTGCTTTGATGGGAGAGAGTGGAATGGGAAGAACAAAAGCTGCTGGGGAGAAGAGAGAGAGATGGGATGCAGAAATAACTATGGGCTCTCAGAAGAGATTGGAGTGTATGTGGTTAAAACTTTGTAAAACACCATAACCAGCGCAAAAAGTGGTTGGGTCTGCATCTGTAGAACCACGTGTGCCCGCACTGCGCCCAGATCAAATCCCCAGTTTTCTCTATTGGTTTCTTTACTACTCCAGCTTTGAATCTAATGACTAAGAAGCAGAAAACAGACACCAAAAAAATTGACCGCAGTACTGTTCATCCTAACTTTCCAAAACCAGACGATCTGACGTTCACGCAATGAATAAGACTGTCTGAAATGAAAATATGAGCCACTATTAAGTTCAATTTAAAAAAATAAATAAAAAAACATAATAAACAGTTGTCTTTAATTCAGAAAAAAAAAAAGACAAAAAGTTTTTTTTTAAACCAAGCAGACTCACTTCAGCATTAAAGTCAGGTTTACCGAACTCTCCGTCTTTGCCTGCAAACAAATAGAATAAAATGAACAGTCACCAGAGCACTTAAACAGCCTTTTTTTTTAATTTTTTATAGCGGGGCAAGTAGCACGTACCAAACTGAAGGTGCCATATTCCGCCCTCAGCAGGTGGGTCAGCAGACCAGACAGGGTGGTCTGATCCCCCCAGCTCCAGCGGGCTGTGTTGAGGGAGGAGGAGATGGGCAGGTAGACGTACGGCAGAAAGCCAGCAAGGAAACGCACTCCCAGAGACACAAGGCCCCGCAAAGACAACTCCTGTTCAGATTGTTTGGAGAGGGATGCACTCAATCTTTGTATGTTCCCCAAAATGGAAGTAAAACTGACCCACATTCAAAAAAGCAGCATCCAAAAAAACTATGTTTTAGATTTTTGTTAATACACATTACATGATATTTACAGTATGGCAAGTGCCTATCATGAAGATGGGATGGTAGCACAGTAGAGTTATTCTTTTCTTGCCTGTCTAGCGGTTTCTTAAACAAACATTTAATTTCAGTTCTATGAGAGCTTTTATAAATAATACCTCAGAACTTACCTTGAGAGAGTAAAGTCGGTGAAGGACCCAGGGAATGATGACCAGTACATACAGCACCAGGGTGTGCTGGTTACAAAGCCCCAAGCCACAGCACAGCGCTCCCCAATGTGCAATCTGACAAGGTCAAGATTTTAGTAACAATTTGAAGTTGTCTAAGGAATGATCAGGGGAAACTGAAATACAGGTTTCCAATGAGGGTTAAAGAGTTACCTTCCTCCTCTGGGTGGCTTTTTCAGCACAGTGGAAGCTGGCAGACAAAAAGAACAGTAGACCAACAAAAAGGTTGTTGAGGGCGAAGACCTCTGCCACCATGGACCACTGCCAGGTCAGCCTGGACACAGCAAACAGCCCTCCAGCCAGTACTGCTCCGGGGCCAGGGCCTGCCAACCTAACATTGAGGGAGGAGAAGCCTTCATAATTATACACTTACTTACTTACTATTATACAAAACTTCCCAAAAGATTTGCACTTTCCCACACAAACCCAGGAATATACTATGTGTATTTAAAAACACACAGTACCTGATTCCAACCAAACTGAGGAATCAGTGAATCCAATTTTCAATTTATACTTACTTTTTGTTCTTAGTCACTTTTAAATTTAAACTTTTTCAGTATTTTATTTGAAGTTAGACTTCACTGACAAAAAAAAGGCAAAACAACAAAGTCAGCCGCTTCACACAAAATTAAATTTTTGCAGTAACAAAAGCCACCACTGAACCCAGACTAATTTGGGGACCCATTATAATCTTCCCTCAACCTAAGTTTGCTTCTCGGACAAGACCTTGAAAAACACCCAGTGAATTGGGCCATTCACATATCATGAGAACTCCCTCCCCAGCAGCCAGTTGATCTCGAGCAGACTGGCACAGAAACCACCGTGGTAGAGATAGCACTTTATCCTCAGCTTCTTAAATATAATGTGTGCACAAAAGTTTCCCCTTCCTCCTCTCCTGTACTGTCTCCATCTCCTTTGCAGTAATTGAAGAAAACTTGGGATAATCTGTCATACGCTAAGACCCACCACTAAAAATGAGAGACAGAGGGGGAGAGAGAGAGGCGACAAATGATGGGAAGAAGGGAAGAAAAGAAAAATAGTGCAGAGAAGTGTGCGTTAAAGGGGTGAGACAGCATGCGGGATAAAGGATGAAATATAGAAAAGGGAAGAAAAAAGTTCAAGAAGAGAGAGGGGGGGAAAAGAGAAAGGAGGGGGAAAAAGCAGCCCAGTCCCCGGCACGCTGGCTCTGAAATATGAGCAGGCTCGACAATTAGGGAAGTCAGGCAGTATGGCCCTTTCCACCATTGTGTGGAGTGGCTTAGAGTCCTCATCAGCCTATCAGCTAACTGACAGGCAGAGAGCTGCTCTATTCAGCACCGCAGATACAAGCTGCAGGCCAAACGGCTGCCAGGTCCCTTATGACCCCACAATCCCTTGCCGGTGACAGCTTCAAGCTCCATAGCAAATTAGGCGCTCTCACATTACAATCGCAGAAGACAGATTCCATTAACGGTATCTGAAATTGAGTAGAGAGCAGGCCCGTTATCAGACCTGACTCATAAGCACCGCCATTAATCACAAGGCATGATACCATTTATACATTTCCAGCTCTCTGCCTGCCGCTGTGATAGTCGGCCACAAAAGGCCTGATGAGACTTAGGCTAGGGGAACAATAGAGCTTTCTGAGGAAAGCGCGGTAAATCAGGAAAAAAAGGAGAGCGAGAGCGAGAGCAGGGTAGAAAAAAAAAAACTCTTGCTTGCTGACTACTTCCCCTTTTTTTCTTCGGTTTTCTCTTCTTCTCTCCACTATTTTTCCTCTGTGTTCACTGTAAGGCGAGCTTGGTCTCTGTGTGTGTGTGTGTGTGTGTGTGTGTGTGTGTTGGGGGGGGGGGGTGTTGATGGGGTGTCTAGGAGTGGGTCTTAATAAGAGATAGCAACGTCTTTCTCGCTGCACCGCTCCAGGAATTAGTTGTAACTTGAAGGAAGGATGAAGAAGGATGGGGTGGAGGGGGGCAGATGGGGACTTTTGTTGAGGTGCAGAGACCCCCCCCCCCCAACCATAAATTTCCCTCCCTGCATGACAATTAACCCAGAGCTCATACACCTAGCAGGGGGGCTGATTTTGGGCAGCACTGGGTGCAGAACAGCCGTGGGGGTCCACGGACGAGGTTATTACACCAAGTATGTCCCTGCCTTGAAGCCTTGTCTGATAGTCTGGCAGCACTTGTCACATATTCAGAGACACACACAAACATGTACACACGCACATTCCGGTTCTTCAACTTCTTTAGTCTCCCCGAGTGCCTGACAAATCTCTCTGTTAGAGCTTGTCGGTCCATAAGAGTCCAGTGATGTGTGTATAGTGCTGGCTGTAAATGACCTGTCTGTCTGCGCGGGACCACCTGGGTCCCAGTCAGCCTCTCAGCCTCTCCACAGCTCATTCTTCAGGCGGGCTGCTCCCAGGGCGCGCAGATAAAGCAGGACACATTCTGACACCAGTGTGCCCGTCTTCCCTGTTATCATGACTCAATGCAGTGCAGGATGCTGCTGTGCTGAAACGCTGTGGCTCAGTGACAATGGCCTGGTTGAGACGTGGCAGGAGAATAACACGGCTGACAACAAGACTATACTACCCTGAACTGATCCACCCTGCCAAAATGGATGTGTCATCATCACTTGGGTAATTAACTGGATCAAATATTATGCACAAAGCCTGGAATGAAGCACAAACTTGGTAATAAATGGTAAGCAAAAGGAACTTACCAATAATTAATTTGCTATACATAAGAAAAGGAAGATGGTGAAATAGAAGAAAAAAAATTAAACATTTACTTTATTACAAAACTATTCTAAACAAGTTCAAACTGAAAGATCAAAAGGTAAATAAAAAAACTAATGAATGACAATGATACAACAGACTCTGGTAAGCAATGCCCCCTTCAAGGACACAACAAAAGCTCAATATAATCACTTTGAAGTGTCAAAATGGGACCTGCCTCATTTACCCCCTCAGTTCTACAGTATGGGCCAGAGACGTGCCAGCACCAGTGTCTGTGCTAAATAACAGCACACAAAAAGCCTACACCAGCACTCTGCGCTGAAAAAAGGCTTCACAATGGAGCAGGCCAAGGGAGCCATTCTCACACACCACCCTGGGGAACAGACAATACCACAGCTGTGCCATTGCGGATCAGCGCTACACTGTTCTCTAACCGAGTAGTGGGTTGGGAAGCAGCGCTGGAAAAGAATCACACATTCCTGAAGAGGGTAGAAAGCCCGAGAGAAGAGGTGGCCTGCTCGAGCTGAGGCTATGGTTTCCAGCTGGCCCTCACTCACACCCTGGGGCTCTCCTCTGGCCAGTACACCAGGCGGGGTACTTAGTAGCTATTATATGACAGTGGTTAGTGTCTGATGCACTGCTTTGAAATTTCAAAGCCAAGTAGCAATTAATATACAAATTTAAACTTTGAAATGATAAGTTACAGTAGGCGTACATTTCAGGAAGCCAAATAATAATTACACTAAATAAAATACCACTAAGTGTTTTAAAGCCAGTCAATGTCTTTTCAGTAAAATCTTACTATTAAAATATTGTATAGTATGGTCCCACTCTTGTTTGCATTTTCTGTATTGTTTGTTTTTAGTTGTCTGTGTCTGACCCATGCTAATGTCCTGTACAAATGTTTCTGTCCTCATATGCCGTAACTATGTTAAATGTTCTCCGTTTCTGCAGAACAGCAACCTGCTGGAAACCAGTTTTTAAATTAAGTCAAGCCTGTTTATATTGTAACTTAATGTTGCTTTCTTAACTTTCCTGTATTATAACTGAAATTACATGAAATGTAATGTTATTTTAAAAGAAAAATGTAACTGTTTTTTAAAATGATAATACACAATACCCCTAATTTACACATGTAGTTTAGTTTACTTGTCAAATGGAATACCATTCAGCCGGTACAGATGTATAATGTCTTCTCTGGCTTTGAAGAAGCTCTCCAATAACCCTTATGACTTCAGCATTATTATGGTTTGGGATTTTAGACAGAAAGATTGTGTTATAAACTGGGGGCATGGGCCTAAAAAGACATGGACATTTGCCAGGCACGTTTAAAGAAAGATTCTATGGAGTTGCAATATGGCAAATGTAGGATCTAGTGTTTTGGATGCTTAACTTATACTGACACTAAATGACAGGCTAGCTCAACCTCTGCTGCTTTGATTTTGACACTTCTTCTTTTAAATGCATCTCCTCTAACTTTATGAAAGTGTAATACTAAATCACTGGAGTGCCCATTTAAAATAATGATTTCAAGCAAACTGTAATTAAAGACTAACCATGATATGTTATTGTTTTACGTGTGCCATGACTATTTCTTATGCAACTTTGTATAAAATTGCCATAAAGTACACATTTCTAACTTATATTATCATGATTAGTAGTTACCCATACGTACTTTATTAATATTACATATTTGGAACTCATTAGGCTGTCTGTGTATATCATATCTTTTTTATTTTTCCAAGTGATTTGGTGTGAAATTATTTTTCAAAAAATCCAATAGTCATCACCAAAATATCACATTATTGAGTTTATAATATGATACATTTTACATTTTATTCTGTCAGTATTTCCCAGCCCAAACTTTTTTTTAAACTGACTTTCAAAACAGTATATTGGAATCTGGGACGCCACAGCCAAACATTTTAGCCAGTCACTAAACCTGGCACTTCCATGTCTTTCCTGCCTCCCCCGGCATGCAAGAGGAGGATGTTTGCTCAAACAGAGAGAAGGGTAAAAAAGGGTCCAGGCTCTGTTGCTCCGAAACCCCTCCTCCAGGAGACCGCTCCAATGCTCCAAGTGGATGTAAAATTAATCACCACAATTCTGCTCAAACAATGCAGCCACTGACATGACAATTTCTTCCAGAATGCCATCTTAATCTCCACCCAACACACAAAAATTACAGGAAGAGGGGAAAAAAACTATTTACAAAAATCCTGTGTTTATGCAATTCACTGAATGCCATTTTTATTGCTGCTTTTTTCCAACGAAGTCATTAGGCACACACCAGCCATACACAAATGTTGCAGTAAAGATTCCATTAACTAATTCTGGGTGAATTGTAATTGCCGAGTCTGATCCGTCTCCGTGCCTGGTGCCTTATTAAGACTGCCTGTGGTGGGTGAGAAATGTAATATTGACGTCCGAAGCAGACACAATCTTGGGCCCACGGGCGAAAGGAATATTAAACTGGTACTGTATTCTGCTGTCTATCTTGCCCTCCTCCTCTCTATCCCCATCCCATAGCCAGTAATGAGGAAATAACATCTTCATTAGACATCTGTTTAACTGTATTAGAGGATGAGTCCTGGGGGAACCATTGGTCATGCTGAGGATGGGGGAAGTAAAAGAGGTCTGTTGGACTACAATATGACGGATAAGATACTGCAAATATGGAACAAAAGGTCCTTTGATTGAGGCCTTTTAAATATAAAAACCTAAAATAGTCTTCTGCATTTTCAGAGAGAAATAGGAATGGGTGTATTCCCTATTGCCACTTGGGAAGAAGATTTTCACAGCAGATGTGAGAGGGAGGGCCAGCTTTGCCACCTGCAGGAAGAGGTGAGAACATTACCCATCAAAACAACTCTACTTAACTGTTTACAAAACTATAACAACTCACACACACAAAACTATGCAAATGGCTGTAAAAAAACAATCTCCACACACAATGCTCCTGACATGACCCCAAAATGATACACACAACCCCACCCCCATGAAAAAAAAACAACCCACCTAAATGGGGAGGGAGGGCACCATCAGGACCATATGGTGAAGTTCCTTATAAGGAGCTGGGGACATAGCACAAGGAAGGGGATGGCACGCCGCCCACCCTCAGGTCCACTGAGGTATCAGCTGTGCCACATGGGCCAGCTCGTGGTGGGGGAGCCTCTCGCCGGTGTGCTTTATGTTTTGGTGACCGCCATGGAAAGGAGAGGACAGGCACCTTTGGTGCGTTTCAACAGTCTTCTTATGTAACAAAAATTGATGACCGAGTGTTGTGAGGTTGTTTTCCTGCTCTGATATACTGTCAGAACACTAACGTGTTGGCTCCTGATTTCTCAGGATAAGCTCGAGAATGGAGAGAGATTCCTCCCAGGTAGCAGAGATTCAGAGAAGCTTTAGCAGATATACTGGGAAACGAGAGAGAGCACAGAATACCAAACTGTCTGGATTATCCCGCTATAAAGGATGCATTCCTCTAGAGACTCTTGGCTAAGGCCTTTAACATTCCACAGGCAAAATGTTTCTTTCCGTGAACCTCCAAGTGCAATCAATAGTAATTATCATTAAGTCCACCATCCTCAAAGGCTTGTCAGGCCATGGTGTGAAAACATAACAAGACATGCAATTTGGCCATCAAACCATATGATCAAGCCAAGAGAACTGTAATTGACAAATCAAAGGATGGCTAAGTGCTACATTTAAACTTATGCAAGAGAGAGAAGTGGCTTCCAAGCCTATCAACTTACATTCCCCCACATTAAACACGGCAATCTGGCCGACTAATTTAAATTGATACATCAAAGGCTTGCCATGTTGGGTGTGCTCCAGATGAATTTCAAGGTCTTACAATTTACTATTTGAGAGAAACTGCCTTCAAGTACCCATATTACCATTTTGCCATAAGAAAATAATTACACAAAGTGATGATTTGTTTGGGGGGGAACTCTACTTCTCAGCTGATGCAAACCTAAAAATAAAAAGTAGTGAAAAAGTTTATAAGGGCCTCAAAGGAACAAAAATGACAAAATTAATCTCAGAACTTAATTATGTTGGGGGGGGGGGGGGGGGGGACACAGAAAACTTGTATCACTGCAAGGATGGAGCAGGTACGAACGGGTGTCAACTGGTCAGTTTTGGCATTTCATCTGAGGGAAAGGCCTGGCCAGACGATCCCTGCAGGGATGTGGCACGACATCTAGTCGTCTAGGTATGGTCAAAGCACCCAATGCCCTCCATGTCAGAACCGACAGAGAGGTCTTGACCATCAGGACACCCTCTCCCTCCCTTTCACCCTCATCATCTTTTGCCCTCTCCAGTAACCCCTCACCAAACAGAGTCTGCCAGCTGATCCACAGCCAAACGCTCATCCCAAACTAGGCCCTGAGTAGATAATGACCTTTTATGCTATTTTTCAAATTGAAAGCGTAGATTATACGTTTATACTTAAGAGCTTATATGGTGTGACTGGGTACTCTAGCGGAAGTCCTCACTACCCATCATCCCTTGTTGGGGAGTGAGTAGGGTTGGAGGTCCTCATAATGACTTTTTACTTGGCCATAATCCAAAATTGGATCTAAATCCCCAGAGATTACAAACAAGGCTACAGTTAACATACACTGTGAGCCAAATATTACTCAGACTACATGGATATTTTCTGGCCCTCAAAATAGCTGTCTGTAAATGTCTGGCCAAGAACAGAGTCCAATCCTCCATCAAATGTATTAAGACTTGGGGGGCAGTAATGTTACAAAGCCTAAAAAACCCAAAGAAGTATTCCTTTCCTTTCTTGTTGTCCTCTCTTAATTATTTTTTCGTCCTGTCCTGGAAAGAGTGGTTGAAGCTGGCAAGTTTTGATTCATCTCTGAGAAGCAGGAAGGCGAGGCAGGGTGTAAAGCTGATGCAGTCTGGGCTTAGGGCCAGTCCCCTGGGAGCACTTCCTCCCAAGCCCCTGCCCTACTGCAGCAGGGCTGACCCTATACCCTGACCTATTCTGGACCACCTGCCACCTACCACACACTGGCCAAGTACACAGGAAGTTCGTCTACAGGGCATTTCACTTGCATTTGCCACTAAAAAAAGATGTGTGCTAACTATAAAATGTATGTAGGAGCACATGTGCGAATGCCCTAACGCTAGGATATTTTCACCCTTTCACCTTTTTTTGCAGATTATATTCATAACGAGATTAGATCAAAGATTTGGGACGAGAAGAGTTGATACTTGCAAATGCTCCGGTCTGCAACATTCTGAAAACTGCCAGTTTACACCAATGAGACAAGAAAGTGTATCATCTCTATAGCAACTCTCTGTAATTCTGTTCTAACTTTCGGCTTTCCGGCTTTTTTGTAGCTGGATATCATTTATAGCGTCTTAAAATATGAATGAGGATACTGATAGTGAGTCGAGCTGAGACAGGCCGGTTCAGACCACTGCAACCTCTCCCTGCAGCATTCTAAAACAATTTTTGTCTTATCCCAATTCGGACAATGACAATAACTGAACCTTGAACCATCCACTGTTTAAAGTAGTTTTAAGTAAAAATAATTACTAAAGTATTAAAAAAATACAGTTGGAAGCAGAAATTATTACAAACCTAGTATACTTTTTGTATTCAAATCCTCATATCTCTTACTAAGAAAAAACTAAATATTTGATAGCCCATGTGTTCATTGCGCCCCTAAAATTATTTTTGCGTGCTCCTTGGCAAAAACGTTACTGTCGAGCCCTGGCCCAGTCCCAAGCACCCAGGAACACACACAACTCCATTTTCACCTGCTTTCTCCCACTATGACTGGGTCATCACATCTTACCAAGGAGTAGAGCACGAAGAAATTACATCATATTCAACAATTCCTATTCTGGAAGAGTAAATTAGAAGTATATGACATGCTTGGAAATGCCCCAGTATGCATAAACAGTGACAAAAAGGAAAAATGTTGACACTAAGCTGCCACCAACAATGTAATGTGGAAAATTACTTAGATCAGCAGAAGGGTGATGTAAGGTAGTCTGGCCAACTGTGGGAGATAAACACACACACACACAAAGACGGAAGTGGTAAAATACTCCTTACGTGATAGGGTCAGCAGCAGGCAAAACTGCTGGGTGGTAGATGGTAATGCAGAGAGCGTAAACTGTGTTCATGACTGAGCGAGGGGCGAGATGGTTGAAGAGAGGGAGGAGCAGAGTTAGTGATCCTGTTCCTCTCAGACCCAGTAGGCAGAAGAGGGAGATAAGAAATCGTGCCATGTCAGGATTGGGAGCATGCTGGGCAGTGGGGGGGCAGGAGAACAGAGAAGTCGAGGTGGGGGTTGGAGGGCGCAATAATTGTGATATACATACACACACACGAACGCTCACAACGGGTGGCTGATGGGTAAACAGGCAGAGCAGCGTGGTGGGAGGGAGGAGTGTGGCTGGGTTCTGCTCCTGAATACTGAACAGAGGATCAGGAATGACACTGCCAGTCTGTCAGGACCCAAAAATACCACTCTCTGTTCCAGACAGCATCAAGATGCAACATTTCAGTAAGGAAATGTTTAAAGACCCCCTTCACTCAAAAAAGGTCTCCTTTTTATTGTTACTTCCCTTGGATGATTGACTTTTGCCATTTCGATTGATACATGTGCAGAGTATTTCACTAGAAGGTTGCAGATTTCTCTCCTTAAGGGGATACAGTTTCTTTGTGCTTTTCTGAAATCTCAGATTGAGACATGTACACACAAGCACATCACATCTTTTGCAGATGCCAATTATGACAAAGAGCTAGACCACTAAAAATGCCTTGTCTGGGGATTATTTTAACTAAAGCACATTCCTTCAAATAAAAGCACAGTAATCGCAGGGCAGAGGAATAACACAAACACATTAACAAATTTCCTACCTGCAGACAGTAATGCAGAGTGCACCGCAAGCTGCAGCCCCCAACAGGCTACTCATCAGGTTGACACTGTGGGCTGGAGAAAGTGAGGGCAGAAGACACATAGCCAGGCGAGCTAGTAGGGTAAAGACAGGGTATCCCGGGGGATGGGCCACCTAAGAACAAAGTGATAAAGTATGAAATCCAAATCCAGAGACGCAATGAGAGATAGTCTCTGCTTCAAGAGAACAGCACACAAGGTAATGCTTTATTCACTATGCGCTTGAGTACACAGCAAGCTAAGATGTTGTACTTTGTTTTGAAAGTATATAGGATTAGGAAGAGTGTAAATAATTTCGAGAAAAAAAGCAAGGATAAAAAAGTCAGAATGGGAATAAAGGAGGTGACCACAAAGCAAGAGTGAAGCAGTAAGGTTGTGTTATTATTACTACCCACGTCTGACTAAGTGGGTAATCTAGTTGCTCTCCTGCCCTCGGTAGATGCCAGTAGTAGTGGGCAGTAGAGCTGCAATAATGGAAAAGCAAGACACCCCTCCCCTGGCCCTACCGTAAACTGACTCTGCTATGATACGAAAGCCCTCCTCACCCTCTCTTCCTCACTCTTCTCACTTATTTTCCTCTGGCCTCTTCCCAAGGACAGTGTAGCTCCCTAGAGCCCTTGGTAGAGTACGTGGTGCTCACCAGCCCCAGCCCCCAAACCACCTCTGAGCTGCAGTCATTCTCGCCTGGGGGATCTCGGCAATCACAGCAATTAGCCGCTAAGTCTCATCCACCCAGATAAGGGCTCAGTCATTAAACACAGGCTCATTCGCTGACACTGATAACAAGAATCATGCTAGCAGGGAGAAGGGGCAGCTCTTCAAATAAGCAAAGAGCTGAAAGGTGAGTGTACCTTGCCACTCACCTCAGACACAAACAACTCCACCCTAACCAAAGGGACAGGTTAAGAACAGAGCATGTAGTTCAGGGGAAGTCAAAGAGAGAAAGAGAAAAAGTATTGTAGTTAATAAAAGAAAAAGAAAAAGGTAAACATGTAAGTGACTCCATCAAAATGAGCATCAGTTAAGAGCAAGCGGAGGAGGGACTGTATGGAATGGACAGACATGCAACAGAAGGACAGTTGAGGGACAACGGCCACATGTAGTATGGGGAAGCAAAACTCTAGAGCTCTGGGGATCAGAGGGGGGGCCAGCAGCCTGGTGCCCAGGGACGGCCTGCAAGGCCCTGGGGAGGCCTGAAAAGCAGACAGGCAGGCCACACGGACTGCAGCACTAACGGCAGGATTACTGGCATAGTGACACCGACACAGCCTCCCTAAAAGGATCACAGCGGCGTAATAAACTTTATTAAATAATAAAACTTATTATAACTGTTAACCCGATTTAGTTCATTCTTCGCGGCTTACACACACACAAAAAAAGAGGGTTGGATATAATAAGCCTTATACCGTACATAAGGCAAAGCCTACAAAAGCCATCGCCTTACCATTGACTTTAATTGGATTTGAAAAACGGGTTGCAAATTATAGCATTCTCTACTTGCAACTTAGTAAAATAAGTGTATAAAAAAGAAGGGGAAAACCTGTGGACTGAAAGTAAATTAATCTGCTTTCTGCCCATGCTTAATTAAACTTCCTTAATGCTTATAAGAGTTAATGAGTGAATTGATTAAACAATACAGCTAATACTTACCCCCAGCTCACAAGCAGTGGTGATCAGCTCTCCTGTTGAAGAGAATAGGGAAGGAAATTAATGTAAACCCAATAATTATTATTAAGAGACAAGTCTGCTCCCAAAGTTTTCCCAAATCAAATACTTGCACTGGGGTTTTGCATTAATTTGCCAGGATCAAAACCTACAAATCTTCCCAGTGTGACATTTCCTAAGCGGCACGCTCATTCTCTTCATCTCGCGCTTCTCCCCTGATGCTTCCCTCCCCGTCTCCAGCACATACACACAGATATAAACACACACACGCAAACCATTAGACTCCCTCACCAATGCTCTGTCACACAAGGACACACATATGCTGATCTGAGAATAATGCTTCCAGTCCCATCCTCCCCATGCATCGGGGTCCTTTCCCTTCCTTTTTTTTTCCTGCCGCTCTACGTGCCTCTCTCCGGCTCCCACACTCCCCATGCCTCAATGTCTCGTTTAGTCTGTTGGGCACAAACAGAAAGGCAACGTTGGTGACACCCACAGAATGAGGTAAGCTGTAAAAATAGGAGCTGGTTGCACAATATTTTGACAAGCGTTTTAAATTATACTGATTTCCCACCCAATGTTTGCATCTCCCACTCATGAAAATTGAAATTTGGTTCAAATTAAATGACATTGATAAATGTTTGGGTTCAAGACAGCTCCCTCTACTGGTACTAGACTCCATCCAATACAGCCAATAAAACAGCGGCCTAGTTTCCTGCATCGGCAGCACCAACAGGATAGTCAGTCTATTAATAGTAGGATGCCTCGTCAATTGAGACACAAAGCCTTGTAAACAAATTATATTAAAAAGGTAAACATTTTGTGGCCAGGTTGGCTCAGTGGTAGAGCAGGCGCACATGTACTGAGAGGTTTATACCTCGATGCAGATGTCGAGGGTTTGACTTGTGACGATTTCCTGCATGTCTTCCCCCTCTCTCTCCCCTTTCTTACCTAACTGTCCTGTCAAAAATTAAAAGCAAACAAATATATATATATATATTCTTAAAAAAAAAAAAAGGTAAACATTTTGACCAAAAATGTAAAACAGCAACAGAGTAGAGGGGGTTATTTTCTATCAAAGTATCTATACATTTTAATAAATGTTCAAAAAAAACATTTCGAGAGCAAGGACATTGAACAGAACGGCTGAGTTTCAGAAGGCATTGGCTGCATCGCGTATTTTGCAACCTTGCCGATACAGTGAATTATTATGCCTAAATTTCTGCCACATGAGGAGCCATAACTCTTATCACTCTAATTGACCATGAAGTCAGAACTCCTCCACCTGCACAGCTTAAATGTTTTCTCAGCTCCATTTTACCTGGCATGAGCCGCCAGCTACCTGCCATCATTTTACATCACACTTCTTCATCCCTCATCGGTTTCTCAATTTCACTTATTTTCCCTCACTAGTGGCACACTTTTACACCATTCAACACAGAGAACCTCAAACTAATACTGAGCCAAAACATCCATCTCAGTGCCACAGAGATGCAGTTCAGTAGCCCCAATACTAAAAAGGGAAAAATATTGACTCAACAGGGGAGCAGAATCGGTGCCAAGAGTCTTTGTGATAGTGGAGCATGGGCACCCACACCGGTCTTCCCATAATCCCCATCATTTCCACACTCCACATTCCTAGACAACAGCGTACCCGCGGGGCTGTGCTCAAGCCTCTCCAAGGCACACCACACCTAAAGAGATTAGGACACAGAGACGGAGACCTGGAGAATTCGGAAGGGTGTTCAGCTGGCACTATCAGAGTGGGCATCCTGCACGGTCCCTAAACACTGTGGAGAAGGGACTGGCCATTTTTTTTTCCAAAGGCCCCATTTGCTAGACAGCAGCACAACCAGCAGGGCTACTCAGCGCTCCAATTGCCTGCTCTCTCGTCTTTTTTCTTGCTCATATCTGGTCCAGCTTTTCTCATGCTTTTATTCTGCAAAATGTGCATTCCCCTCAACAGCAGCTTGTATTCCAGAACAGCACAAACCTAACAAGCAGAGCCTTCATGCCCTCAAGTCCACATTTACAAGTTTGTAACCTTGCTATCACTTTTAAACACGGTTTGTAATTGTGCAAGGCAGGCCTTCATAAACTGCATTAAAAGAATGTTGGAAAAATGTTGGCTTACAACATAGGAAGGTACTGAGTCAAATACATGTGGGTCCACTGTAAAGGCTGGTTAAATAAGAGTGAAAATTAAATGTATGCATACACACATTCAATTACAAACAACACAAATTATTTTTAAGTCAATACTTTGTCATTACAAATGGTGTCTATATTGTCCACCATTGCAGTGCCATCGGCGGTAGAAAGAATGCTCTAATATGTTTTTCTTCTTCTGGCTCTGAAGAAAAAACAGCCAGAGTTAGTCAAAAAATGATTATTACAGATTTGCAAAAAGGGAGACAAATTTGACACAATCAACTTTCTAATAACTAATCAATTTTTAATTTCAGTGCAGGTGACTGAAATTAGGTTTGGGTCAAATGGAAGAAGTTAATCTTGTAATAATTATCTTAGCTTAAACTCATGTTAATCCACTGGGCCAAATTTGTTTTTGATCCTGACATCAGAGTATCATTAAACCCTTTAAGTTTCAAAGGAACATTCTTATCACATCCTTTCAGTCAAAAATAACACTGAATGTCTTTTGTAGACATTATCTACATGTTAATAAGCTTTCAACACTCATTTATGTAATAGAATAAATAAACTTAGTTGCCCCACCAGGGCAGAACATTCATCTTTGTGTCGCCAAAGACAGTGAACAGTCAAAACAATGAAAGCCATATACAATTTACAAATCATCAACAATACAGACCTATTTGTGCAATTGTGCAAAAGCTTCAACTTATTTAACTGACAAATCAGGGCATGGGGATGTACGCTTGTTTATTATACTGATTGCACATGGTACAAAGAATCCCTGATTTACCTTTTTCTTTGCCAGAAATTGTGTCCAGAAGGCATTATCTCAAATGTATTAACACTTTTCAATTCTGCCTTTATCAATATTAAATCGTTAGCACAGAGCAGACTGTGGAAAAACGGTGCTGATGAGTGAACTGTGCATGTTCTTACAAGTTAACTTAAAACAATTAATGACGGACCTATGAAAGCTCTCTAAAAATGTATCTTATGTTTCTTACGCCATTAAGATGTGTATTATAAACATATATGTATTAGTGTTTTTTTGTTTTGAAGCAAGCTTTATTATTCTCATATTAGCACAGGACTGGGTTTTTCGATGTAATGCACATGTACCTGCAGTACCACCATAGACTGTAGTACCACGGACAGCACCCGCTTAGCTGCAGGCGCTACACCAACAAGGAGACACACGATTGGTTGCCTGGTAACACAACAAAGCCACATGATCAGACGAGCAATAGCTAGTTAGCAAGCTAGCACCAACCTGAGTCTCCACCGGGGACAGTTCTCTGCACACAGGGTACATACAAAGCGGTTACACAAGCGACAGTAGTGCCTGTCAGTATCCAGCTTGTCCTCTGCTCCGCAGACATTTTGCTTCATGGATAAATACCAATGGTATTCAAACAACTGCGACTAACTAGCGAGCTAGCTAGCTGCCGTTAGCATCCACATATTTTGGAACCTGGGGACTAAAACATTAAATAGAACTGTAGCTAAGCTACCAGTTATTTGCAAACCGATGTTAGTCTAGAGCTAAAGTAAAGTCAACATGCCATTAAGTAATAACTTAACTTTACGGAATAATTTAAGAAGGTTTGACAGTTAGCTAAATTAAAACGTGTATGTTCCCGGGAAGAAGCAACTTAGTTCACGCCAACGATCCGAGGTAAACTCGCGATACTACACGACGCGCCATTCTTTAAAGTTACAGCAGTTATGAACTGATATTTTGTATCTGAATAAATAACAATGTACGTTTGTTGCAGCGGACGCGTTGCTTGTGAAAAAAACATGGAAGTAAAAAACCTAATGACTTTACTTCCTGGTTCACTGTGACTCAGAAGCTAATCGAGAGCTGAGATCTCTTTCATCACGTCTTTACACAATGCTGAGGGAGGGAGGGAGGGACAGATGGTCTGTACCTGTTGTCTCCACGAGCACAACGCTATTGCTGTGTCAATTTAAAAAGAAAATACAAAAAAAAAAAATTTACTTTATTTGTTTCATTTGTGTTACCTTATCCTATTTTTTTTCTAAATTGTATGTTTCAGATTTTCAAGTGTAGGGTCTGTAATATAAATGTATGCTAGATTCTAAGGACGATAAGTAGGCTATGAACTGAATTTTGTCAACTGCTTATTTCCAAGGTCAAAAAATGAACTCCAAAGAGGTATAGACATTTTATCATCTACATTTTCAGCTACTGAATGGACTTTCTAGTAAGATTGTTTTGCAGGGAACTGTTTCCAATGTCAAACATGAACTTTCAGCCTTGATTATGAAGATTATGTATTTGTTCATACCCTGTTTATTTCTACAACTTGAACTGTAAAATTGGATGGCATTCTTTGACTTTTGCACAACAGAACTCAACCCTGACACAATGGCCAAGCCCCCCTTTCCTTCACATTAGGTTGCTGCAACTAAATGTGTGCTTCGTTCTCTTCACTATTGTTCTGTTGTTGTTGATGTAGCTGAAACCTGTTTTCTCAGTGGACTGGTGGTGCTGTTGAAGAATCCTGTGAATGATGCATTACAAGGGGTTCAATACAGAAGGCCAGCTTAAGAGTGTTGACATTCCAGGTAAACCCAAACTCAAACAGAGCTGCCTGTTTCATCCGATTTGGAGCCTTTAAAAAATAAAACTCCACGTCACAATCACTGTAGCCCTCTTTAAACCCCTAGGTTTTGAAGTCTAATGGCTGGATTTGTCTAAAATACCTAATAGATGTCTTATTGTGGCCCACCTTTTCTAAAAAATAAATAAAAGACAGTTTGTTGTGGCACACTGCCAGCACACAGACACTTTGATTCCTCTCTGAAACTTTACATTTAGATCTTGTAGTATGAGGAATACTACTTAATTTAAACACTATTATACCACTTTTCCTGCTGCTAATGCACAATTAACTGTAGCAGGAAAGCAGTAGATTATAACTGAAACAAGATACATGCACCCATAGATGTCTCACAAGTGTCCATATTTCACAGGTTGAAGGGTGACTATAATAAAGAAATTTCCCTATTGAACTGATAATAATCCCAACCCACCATAAATGAGTCTGATCCCTCAGTAAATTGAGCCCTTGGTGAGGTGGAGTGGTGTCAGCACCTAGCCAACTCTCAGATGGCTCTCTAATCCTCGCTTCCCTCTCACCACCACCCTCATCGTCTAATCAGTCTTGAACACACACATAACACTCACACCCATCTGACACACTCACACGTACACGCAGCCAACTACTCACCCTTCCTCACACTCACGCTCAGCCATCTCTCCAGTGTGATGTCACTGCTAATCCACGCTCGGTTATCCGCTGGGCTGCAGTGCTGCCATAGGGATATGGGGAGGAGATGGAGTGAATTTGGGGAGGTGGTGGTGGAGGGGAGTTGGGGAGTAATCAGGCACGTCATAAAGTTTTCTCTCTAAAATCACTACTTCCATTAGAAAACCAAAGTCTTGCACCAAGCCAAACTGAACAGCATATCCACAAATGCTCAATGGAGTGTACACAAACACATATTTCAGCTCTGATAGGGAAGATAAAACACGGCAGAGAGTATATTCACAGAGGCCTGTAGCTCCCATTCAAGGCACAGAGGAATCATTAGAGAGTCTGCTGGATTAGGC
>NC_048426.1:14568614-14599961 GCF_013103735.1 Etheostoma cragini | reverse complement strand
CCCCCCCCCCCCCCCCCCCACCAACACATGCATCCACAAAATGCAAGGCCTATTTATTGACAGCTTGTCAAAAAAGAGGAATTACCCACATGGTTGAGGCCCTCGTTCCATATGGCACCAGGCTATTAACAAACATTAGTTGACTGTAATAGCAATGGTATTAAATTATCTTTTCTATGTATAGTGTGCAATTTTGTGTGTGTGTGATTGGTGCTAGTGCATGTACATACACGCAATGTGTGCCAGTGAGGGTGATTAGAGACTTCTAATGTTCTAGCTCTGGGGATTTGTAGCATGAGATAAGAAAGGGCATTAATGGTGAATTGTGACGGTCCAACAGAGCAAAACTGTTGTTTGAAATGTGCATAGATTTTTGCATTGCTAAATCTTTTTTTTTTTACACTAACAATCAATGTACATATTGTCTCACATCGAATAGCATCTGATTTTTTAACTCAGTGCCTGACAAAAGCACACAGGATAGCCATGCATGAGCAAGTGGCTTACTAGACCAGTGAGTAAAATTCAATCTATTTGATTTTGTATTTTCCTCACTTACCACATATCTGTTTTAATCTTACCTTAAGCATCCTTGAAATGAGTTGTAATCCAGTTAAGCCCTTTTGAATCTGCTTCACAGCCATATAACACCCATTCATCGTCCCATAAACATTCGCACTGCTAAGCAGTTAGCTCACTGAGTGTGCACAAGCCAAAAATCACATACTGTGGATGTTAAAAGAATAAACACTGTGGTGTTTGTGCATGTGTGGCGTAGGCACTGCAAAGAGAAACCAAGGTTAAAAAAACGTTTCAACTATAAGCAATATGACAATACACCTTACATCTTAGACACAATATGATGCGGTAGACAGTGAGTCAAGTCACTCTGCAGACTCGCCACTTCCTATGGTGCAAAATTGTCACCATCTCTTTTTACTCAGAAAACCATGGAGCAATATTCTGGGGAAAAACTGTCAAGCAAATGCTGCAAGACACATGAAAAGTTTGTATTACTATACCAAACCTTGGATCAAATGTTGGGCTGACGGAAATCAACATAACAAGTAAATGTTCCTGCATTTTCTCTAAAACGCAGTGAGGCCTTGAACCAGTGAAGAAGTCTTCAGAGAGTAATTCTCCTCTGTGATCCTGTTTTCATTACAATAAGCAGGGAACTCAAACACATGTAATAACAGGGATGACTGCTGTTCCTTTGTAACATGTGGCTACCTAAATGATCCTAAATAAGATAGATGACAACGATAAAGTAAATCATAATCGGCATTTTGCACAATGAAACATAATAGTCTGAAGAGAACAAGGGACAACATACAGAGCTCCCGTTTTCACCGCCTGGAGCAACACACCTAGTCGAAAGCATTTAAAATGAGAGGATTCAATTTTGTGAAACACCAGGAACCTAAGATAAATCTTGTATCTCATTTTCCAGCGGAGGGCACTGCCTCACGCCGGTGCTATCATGTTTGTTATGGTATTTTGAAGAAACAGCTGGCTACTGACAGAGTTGGCAAAACAACCCCCTTCCCCAAATGATGCTAATCCCAATCATGTCAGTGTGAGACCCAGGGGTGTATGAGAGAGAGAGAGAGAGAGAGAGAGAGAGAGAGAGAGAGAGAGAGTAAGGCGAGACTGGGAATAAAGACTGTGCTGTTGGTGGAAAATTTAGACAGAGCAGGAAGGGGGAGAGGAAGACAGCATGCCTCTGCACGGTTTCCATGTGGAAGAAATCCACTTACTTCAACTGATAAAGATTTAATTAACACAAGACTCTGCAATTACTCCATAATTAAAGTAATTTGTCCCCTTGATTGGGTGAGTAGGCAAGACGCCACATGCCTCTGTAAGAGCAGATGAGGGAAAGAGGGCATCAGTGGCTCAAAAAGGTGCACTTTTAATGTGTGTTTTTATAAAATATTTGTAACAGCGTTTCATTAGCCTGTTTATTTGCATTTTATTTGACAACTCATTTGTTATTCATTGAGAAAGTAATAAGCTGAGTAGGCTGAGTACAAAGTATCATCAAGAGCCACATGAAATAGTAAATAGGCTTGATATAATCATAATCCTCTTCAAACTGCACTGCATGCAGCTTGAATTGTGTAATGTTGGCTCCACAAAGCTTGCTGAAAGCTAAAAAATGCAGAAAAAAAGATGTAATGCTTTTGTTTGACGAGACCAAATTGCATGAGTCAAAAGTGAGAGTCCTGTCAACTCAGAGCAGACTGGAGTCTGAGATGGTGTTTGACCTGGAGAAAGGTGGAGCTAAATAACGGTGCAGTGTTGGGAGAAAAACACGTTCTCCGTCATAAATAGGGACTAACCTCCCAATACAGAAATAGGGAGGAATTCATAAAATCGTCCAATATGCGCCACCACGTCATGGCAGTCCAATTTACCGGGAGATGAAAAATAAAAAATAAAATAAAAATGAATTTACTATATTCAAAACCGGGGAGACATGTGTCTTGTGTTTGCTACTGAGAGTTGTTACTCAATTCAGGCGAGGGGAAGAGCACTATCTCTCATTTACAGATGATGATCTGCATATAATTTTCCTCAGTTGCATGCTGGGTAATTGAGGTAAATATCACAGCCTTCAACTTGCCAGCTAAGGTGTCCTGCTGATAACTTGGCGCACAGCCCGCAGCCACCTGTGGCATTTCTTAGGTCTCAGGGCAAAAAGCCACACATAGAACTGAGGCTGAACCCTTTAAAACAGCCAGATGAAGGAATCTTCTGCTATGTGACAGCTAGGTGACAGACAGCTGGACCACATTGGATTCAAAACTGCACAATGATGGCGGTTTTCAGTTGAAAATGGCTTGATCACTATTTTACATTTGGCAATTAAACTGTTTTTAATGTGTTTAAGTCTTGCGTAAATTTCTCAACTCAGAGCAGACTGGAGTCTGAGATGAAGTAATAATATGGACTGTACTAGACAGCAACAATATTTTCAAGCCTTGTCTAATGAAAGACGTTATTGAGTAGCGTTGTGGGAAATATAAGATTCAGCGTGTTTTGAGCTTTACCTGTTCTATAGGAATTAAAAGTCAGGATATCTCAGCCATTCCTGCTTTGATTTGTTTTTTACAAAGTTATATCTGTCTCTTGTGAGTTCCCCAACTTTATGGAAGTGCAATACCAAAATGCCTTTAGTATCAAGTTTATTCAATGCATTCACTGACATACCATCTCTCTCAACACGTCAATTACTCCATAAGGAAATTTTCAGGCTAGATAAAAATAAATGTTTGTGTACTACTTGTCCAAAGAGGAACTTTTTTTGTTATAATGCAACTGTTGCAAAATAAGATTGTGTAAAATTAAACTGTCTGTGAAAAGTGTCAAAAGTTAATTAGGTTTTAAAAGGTGATGATAGAACTACTCAAGTTCGTGTCAACCTATTAGAGAGACCAGCGTCAGAATAGCACATGAACATTACTTCCTCTTCCAGAAAGCTGGTTGTAGAAAAGACATATATTGTATCATTCCACTTTACTTGCATGATTTACTTTATTTGCATAACCCTGCCCTGCTTAAGGCAGGGGAGCCACCGAGTGATCTCAAAATTAGCATGCTGTCACCTTCAGTGTCTCTTCTGTCATTCCGAAAAACAGGAGTGTGCAGACATATGAACCCATCTCACAGCCACTGCAGAAATGTTAATTAGGAAACATGGCATCCCACAGCTCCATTCCTCTCCAAACGCCTAACTGACATGTTATGTATTTAAATCCCTTTCATGTGCCCTTCTTATAGAGGAGATGAAGTCACATGCGATTGATGGAAAATGTCATCATCATCATCATGGAACAATATTTTGCACGCACATAAAAATGAAAGCAAAAAATGCTCACTACTCTGCATATTTGTCAGCCACGTCTTATGTACGATGCCAGGATTTAAATCTGGAGTAAATATCAGAACAGTGCAATTAATTTGAATAACAAAATGCAAAAGCAAAGACATATGGAATGTTAAAGATTAATCAGTATAACTATAAATACATAGCCTACATATCTCCTGTGGTGGCATAATTACACATATAGAGGATTTTCTGGCATGCAAATTGTCTTTTTCATAATAAACATCAAACTTCCATTTCTGTGCTCTGTGTTTGTGGCTATTAAATGCTGTAGGCTCAGTGGTTGGGTGGGCTTAGTGCCAACCTCTCTATTGTTGAGGAAATAGTGCCCTCTCGTGGCTCCAAAGGGAAACTACACTTAGCACTGAACTCCAGGGAATATATCTCATTCAGTAATTTTCTACGGTAAATATTAAGATGAGGCTCACGAGATAAAACAAGAAATGTGAATAAAAGAGACTTCAAGTAAAATGAGCCCCTTATCTCACAAAATACTGCGTATGACTGAACTAACTAAATCCAGGGCCATTTTGGCACCAAAGATAGCAGGGAAATGCTCTCACTGAGGAATGATGAAACACATATGTAACTGTGATTTAACATTACTGCTCTGCCGTGCATACACAGCTGAGACATCAAAAGCAGAAGCTTCACACATGTTGCTTAATGAACTTGAAGTACCTTTTTAAACCACTGAATTAATGTCGCAGCCATACTTTACGTGACACCTCAGATTTGAAGAAGGCCTAAAATGAGAGAGAACCTTTATTTTTAAAAAAAACATTTTATTCTTTGCAAATGAGGCATTGGAGCATCAGTGCGTTCTATGGCTTGTGTACAGAGTTCCCGTAGGAGACAAAATCATAGAACAAGCCCTTTGGGTGAACTGAGGGCCCCACCCATGTTTACCGAGGAGGAATGTTTGAGGCAGCTGCTCTGCGGCAGTTACAGAACACGGTCTTAAGCAACGGGCACAGTGTTGGAGAGGAATGCTACTGTATATGTGGCATAGTACATGTCCCTGATGGCAGTTATATAAAATCTGAAGAAATCCAGCCATTCAGAAATGCTCTGTTGTAGAAGTGAAGCGTAATGCTGTGGATACTTTTATGCTTGGTATGTTTCTCTTATGAAGAAACCAAAAAAAGAAAGACACTCCAGCAGTCCACCACCGCTGTTGAGATCTGTTTTTGCTTTTTTGAAAAGTCAAGGTGGATTCTGCCCATTGAAACCTTTGCATTGTATTCATCACGATGTAACCTAAAGTCAATTGAAACGCTATAATAGGAACATTACCCTCAAAATATCCTAATTTTAATGCTCAATATTATAATCTAGAGGCAGAATTAATGCTTTCAACTACACTACATATGGGCACAGTCTGGAACGCTGACATCACAGAAGAATGCACAGATTTGTCCCAGATTCTTTAGTTTCAATTCATCTGCTACTTTGTTTTGGACAACTTGACTCATCCACACACAATAACTTTCCAAATTTGGCTTGGTGTGTGATAATGTCATTATTCCAATGGAGCTGGTTGCGAGCAGCTGAACAGTCTTGACTATAATCCAGAGCTGTCAACATTCCACCATAGCAGCAGTTTGGGTTTAGGATTGTTTACAGAAACACTTTGGATTGGAGAGAGTGGTCATTACATCTTGCGTGTGGAGAAAAAAAAAAAAAAAACAGCTCTTCCATATATTTGGTATAATCTCTGGATGCTGCTGAGACTGTGCCCAGGTTTGACAGCGTACAAATCATTGGATCAGACCCAGCGTGGGATAAAGCTAACAACAGGGCAGATTGAATGCAGTACGTGTGGGGCAGGGACACAGCAAGCTAGCAAGCGGGTGCGGTTGATGCGTTTGGTAGTACAGTTCCAATGTGGTCTTTCAATGTGAAAAGGCCTTACTTCTACCTTTAACAGCACAGCCGCAGAGAAAGCAAGTTGTATAATCGAAGTACCACCAGTGAGGAGAGTCAATGTATTTCAGTACATTCATTGTCAAACCCTGCGAGGTTGGTTTAATCCCCGGTTCTCTCTGGTAGTGTTTTGGGTGTTGGGTGAGATAGAAAAGGAGATTGGGGTGAAATGATGCAGGGCGATTTTAACAAAGCCCAAGGGCACCCACAAAGTCCAACCCACATACACACAATCACACATGCATGCACACACTCAAACATTCTCACACAATATTTATGCAGGAGAAAAATATATTAAACATTTGCATTACAAAACAGTACAAGGGCCTCAGTGTAGTAAAATACCTCTTCTGTCTGATAAAAATGTGTTGAAGAATCCATGTGGGCTGTCATTTCCTTATGTCTCATGTATGCAAAACTATCTCTCCCTTTGCCTTCAACAAAATATCTATTCTCATTTATTAAAAATATTCCCACCATTTAATGGGATTAGAGGCACTGGATTATATCTCTGTACACAAAAAGTCTTTTCAAAGTTTGTATAGCAAATGGAAGCCAAAATCCAGAGAGCTACATGATCTAGATGCCATTAGGGGTTCAGGGCGATGGGGGGCACTTAACTAGTTAGACGTAGACACCAAGTTTCTCCAGGCTTTTCTCCCAGCCAACAGTCCAGCTGTCTGGCTCTGTAAAAACTTTGTCTCAGACCCACCAGGAATTGAACTATAAACTCTTCTCTCCGCCCAACAGATCCAAATACACCAATGTTATCTGGATCGGTCCGATTCATGAGTAAAATCAGTTAATCCCTACTAAATTTATTCTATGGACCTCCGATGGAAATCCAGCTATCACTTTAGTAAAAAACAGCCTTGTTTAAAGTGGTTGATTGACAGATAGCTGAAACAGTAGTTCGTTCTGGAGCAAAAGCATCTGCGGTCCAGTGTGCTCCATCACTCTGTCTCCCACAGTGGCCAGCCGAACAGCCACTCGAGGCCCTGAACGATCTGTAATGGCTCTCTGTTGTGCAGAACCCACAGTATATGACCAGAACTTGAGAAGACTTACTCCTTTCCACAGCTGGCTTACATGAACAAAAGAAAGCACAAAATAATCGGAACAGTTTCACAGCATGTTGGCATTCCTGCCTAATCTTCTCTGCCGGAGTAGGACCCTTCAGCTCAGTCCACCGGGCCCTGGAAGATCAGCTTGGAAAAGCCCTGAGTGAGGCTGAGCTGGGTGGCACAGAAGGGGCAGGCGGCGTGGAAGGCGTGGGTGCCGTGGGGCAGAGGGATCTCTGCCCAGTACTTGACTGACTTCTCCGAACACACGTGTCCACATGGCACGAAGGCATGAGTGGGTGCACCTGTGTCCACGTAGAAGGCTGGCTCACAGCCCAGCCACAGTGGCACGTAGGGCCCGACCACTCGGCACATGGGACACTCTCGCTGAGCGTTGGGCTCCTGCTCTGAACGGTGGCCCCAGTTGTGGTAGCCGTGCACATGGCCGCAGGCCAAGTAGACCCAAGGCTGCTTCTCCTCCAGCGAGGAGAGGGCGCGGCTGCGTTGCATGCTGGGGAAGGCAAGTGTGTTGAGACCCACGGGGCACTGGGGCCGCGCTGCGTTGATCTCCTGCCTGAGAGCCTCCAGGTGCTTCTGGGTGGGAGTGTGAAAGAGGCCTTCTGCAGTACGCCACAGCAAAGTGGCTCCACATAGATCCACAAGGGAGCCGTCCTGCAGTATATTACTCTCATGTTCCACCTGCAGAGGGTGATGTAGCGGACACACATTCAGTTTGACTTTGCAAAAACAAACAATGCTTATGTCATGCATGCAACCATCATGCACATATTCTGTTTGTGAATTGAGAAACATCTGCTTCCTTTTAGTCACAGTGTCACTTTATTTGTATACGTATACTATATGTATGAAGGTACTGACCAGTTTGCCTGGGATCTGTGCTGAGCGGGTCTCTCTCAGAGTGTAAACATCGCCACAAACCGAGATCTCTCTCCATACGCCAGGCTTTGACTCCTCCGTGAAGCCGCCCTTTGGGTGCATTACCAGCACCCCATTGGTAGTTAGTCCATCCATGTGACCGTCAGGGTTCTTCCATTTTGCTGCTTTTTCCTGTAGGCGAGACGTAGCATAGATGCAAACTGATGTGTTGTGTGGCTGGAAGTTTTCAAGGGAACATAACACTGTCAGTAAAAGATTTTGCATTTGTTTGTTTTTCTGGTTAGAACTGTGCTGGAACTAGATTTAACACTGGACCTTCAACCTTCCATTAAGAGAGCAGTGTTAATATTGATACTATGTATCCACCGTGGTACAATAAATAATAATTACCCCAAGGAAGATGTTTTTGGAAGAATCAAAACCAGCTGCGTAGATGCGAGCAGTGAAAGGCGGGTTACGCTCGCAGACAACTCGGCAGGCAAAACGGGAGATGGTGCTCTGTGTGATGGGAGTCTCTTCTCCCTCCTGGCCTCCTGCTACTGTGTCAGTCACCACAAAGTCTATAGGACTCTCAGTGGAACGCCCAATCTGCAAAGCAACACAGTCATTAATCAACGTCATGCTTATTGCTTTCTTATTATTACATTGTTTCTTGTGACCTCATACTGGCATGGGTGAAAAGGGGATTCTTTTTAATCCCTGCAGAAATTTGTACTGAACCGTTTCACGCTTTTCAGCCATTTGTCGGTTTGTGGCGGTTTGACATTTTAATGACAGCGCACAGGATAATGTTGTTGTGGGTCTTGTCTCAGCATTTTTACCAAGGCATGTTATTATCATATCAGTGAATCTCTACAGAGGATCCAAGTTCCATTGTTTAAATAATATGTCAGGCTTATTTTTTGAGCGGACTACAGGGTTAAATACTGACAAATGTCCAAACAGTTTTCAAAGCTGAACATGCAGAGGTAAAAACAAGTATTTCCTCCTTTAATTTCCTCTTTTTCTTCATCTCAAAAGTGTCCCGAAGTCTTGTTTTTGAGTAGTTTCCCCTTCTCTGCTGTGTCTATGTTTCTATTAATTCAGTCTTGTTAAAAGTCCCATTGACACAACACAGGGCTGAATGTTAAGCATGCGTTCGCAGTGCTGTCTTCCCTCTGGTCATCGTTTCCTTGCTGTACACTCTGATTAATGCTACAGACAGAACTGTTGACAGTCAACAGTTCTGTCTGTAGCATTAATCAGAGTGTAGAGCAAGTACATATACAGGACAAATGCACTCACTGGTGGACTGTAAAGTTTGAGAAGGGAAAAACAACCAAATGTGCATAGATTTTGAAGGCGTAGCTGCAAATATTCTTGAAAAAAAAACTCTTATTATTAAAGTACATATCTTTGAGTTTGGACTGTCAAAAAGAACAACCAATTATAGTAGAACAAGCAAGTTGTATAAAACAAGCTTTGAGCTCTGGGAAATTATAATGATTCAATAATGAAAGTAAAGGTTGTGGTGCAGTGATCGGACAGTTGCAGCCCTGATCAAATGTTGAGGATTCAACCGGTTATTTAAAACCAAAATGGTGTCATTTAAAGCTACAGTGCGTAGTTTCCGTCTCCCCAATGAGAAATTCTAAGTAATGATAACAAACTGTCGGCGCATCCAAATTACACAAGCCTTCTGTGATTACGCACCACCCCCACCCCTCCGCCGCGCAGTTACTAGTAGCCAATGACAACCCGGAGGATTAAAAAAAAAAACATGGATTCTTCAGAAAAGGTAATTATCTTGGCTCAATTTTCTGTGCGCAAAAGTTGCTGGACGACAACAATCTTCTGAAGATAGCTATCCTGAGAAATACACAGAGTTGTGTGGAGCCGATAGTCTTACTTAGCTTTGTAGCAACTCATTTGGCAATGGCTTGAATGCAACAGACTTTTGTTAATATAAAATAGTAACACACTAAAGCATTACCTGAAACATGTCTGTGTCTTTATCATGGCAGTATTCCACCACTACTGTATGGTTCCTGGACAGTGTGTAGGAGATGCTGTGTTGGCCTTTACAGTTCACAGCCTGAAATATAACAAGCGACTCATTAACACATGGCGATACCATTTATTGAACATAACAGAGACATATTCAAACCAAGTATAAGCACACCAACAACAAGGCAGTGTTTAACTGTTTAGTGTTATAGTGAAGTCAGTAAAACCCTTTGATGTCTTTCGACTTGTGGTTTTAACACCGGATGCAAGAGTGCCAAAGGTCCACAAACAGAAGCGACACTACCATATGCCTTGTGCAATCCTGGAATCCTATCTGAAGTAAAACTACAGATCAGGGCAAAAAAAAACAGTACTATTAAAAAGCACCACACTCAATTGATGAGTCACACCCTAAGATTTAGAGCGACAAAAGTGCTTGTTGGAAGAGAATATATTTGTCCTTGTTTCCACCCTGTTATTCACAACTTTAAAAAAGTCTTAGACGTGTTTTTACAATGGATCACTGTATAACCATTACTGTGTAATGTTTTTTTGGTATATTTTGTAACAACCAAAGATCTTAGGCAGGAATTTCTAGCAGAAGACACACTGGACATGACACAAACTTGCCTAGCAGCTGAACTGCCTCAGTCAGTGTAGTGAGACAAGGTGGTTTAAAGCCACTCAGGCCCAGCTCCCATCAACAATTTAACACATGCCACTATCATTGTGCTCTAATCTGCAAATCCTACCCACCTCTCTCTCTCTCTGTCACATGCAAGAGGAGGGAGAGAGAAAGTGGGTCATCTGCGCTACCACTCTGCTGTAACATCAGAGACAGACGGGGACAAATCTCATCATCACATGCAGTCTTGTCTCGACTGCGCTGCTACAAACAAATGGTGCTCCACCTGTTCAACGGCTAAAAGAAGTTTATGCACACGCCACACAGAGAGAGAGAGAGAGAGAGAGAGAGAGAGAGAGAGATCTTCCCTTTCAGCTTTTGAGCCACAGAACATTCTCCGTGTGTACAGCTGGGGAGAGCAGAGGCAGGAAACTGCAACAACTTCCCCCTCAGTTCACCCTCTTTCTCCCAGGCTTGGTAACAAGTTGGCAGAGAGGAACAGCAGTGAAAGGGGAAGAAGGTCACAGCCGTTCCCATCTCTGAAACGGTCTGTGACCGTTTGTAAAAAAAGGCATTCTTTGCTCAATCGCGCTGTGCCATTAAAACAGTCAGGTCCAGTGCAACATGGTTTCCTGAGAAACGACTTGTAGTGTGAAGCAGCAGGAACATTTAGCCATATTTCATAGGCCCCCGTAGCACAACATTCAGCTCAAACTAAAATGAAATGATGCACAATCTCTGTGATTGAAAAAGCCTCTGTTAGAGAAAAACCTGTGAGGAGATATCAGGAGTCAAGTTCCACAAGGGAGAGAGTAACCTGAACCAGAGACACCTTTGGCCAGCGAGCTAAACTGCCAACAAATGTCTAGAATATTGGCCTTCAAGAGGTGCCGAGGTAAGCAGGTCCTATCGCTTGTTTAGCAGTTTTTCTTGGGAACCAAAGGCAGGAATGCAGACGTGTTATACTGGAAGGGGCAGTTTCTGGCAGGCACTACGGTGCAAAGAAAAGCTACGAGGCCCAGCTAGGGACTACAGTTATTGAACTGAATATGTCAACATTACGGTCTGCCAACTATAATGTAAAGGAGTTCACTGCATGTCCCATAAGCTACCATTCTCTGAAAAAGTCAGTTGTGTTTTTTCAACATTTTCCTTTAGCTGTGAATACTCTTAAATCTGCTATGTTCATACACAATATGAATTCAAAACTGCTTAAATACACTGACATATTACCCGTCACCCTCTGTCTTAGTTTTTTATTTACATGCTTACATATATTTTTGTCTAAAATATAAGGCCGGGGAAAAATAATAGATTCTTAGATACATCCGAATGACTGAAAGAGGATGGGATAACGGACAACAACTTAGAGTTCAGGCAAAAGTTTAGAGAAAAAATACACATGATTTAATAAGACATACATACAATAATTATGCAAAACAGATATACGCTGTTCATCTTCTTTATCACATTACATCTGACCGCCTCATGTTTCATTCACTGTGAGAGAAGGTGACTTTCACAAGCATGTTTAAGGCTTAAGCATGGAATGACTACACAATAAAAACATCAGTAGACAAAACATTTTATTAAAACTTGTGTGACAGATACTGTATATGTCAAAATCTAAGCTTTGTCTACCTGCGTTGGCTAGGAAGTGATTAGCAAACTGAGTAACAAACTCAGATTTATATGTGTATTTTTAAAACCACGCACGGAAATGTACATAAAACAATTGTTGCATCGAGATGCATGGATAATTGGCTTAGAATCGAATTGTTGGCCTCTGAATCAGAATCGAAGGTACCAAGAGATTCCCAACCCTACTAAAACATACATAAAAAAACAACAGGCAGACAATTGTTCTTTCTAAGGGAGAGTCCGTTCAATAAATCACTTTTTCATCCACTGATCTGTTCTGTACCTTGCTGGCCTGGGGTGTGTTGATGATGTGCACAGTGCTGGGCTTAACACCATTGGCTTTGGTCCTCCTGTATAGCGCAAATCTGCTTTTCCGTCTAGCCCGATCTCCATTGGGCAGAGAGCCATTGTACCTGTCACGGGGAGGGGGGGGAGGGAAGGACAGCAAATAAGCAAAACAGTTCAAATATTTTGAGAAAACACAAATCAATTTGGGTTAGCTGAAAAAAAGATGTGTCTAATGACATTTACAGGCTTAATTCCTGTAATCATAAAAAGCAAAATGGAGAATTAGAAAGATGCACGTGTTTGGAAAAGGAGTTTTGCTACACATTACATCACAGGCAATCTAGTGCACCCTATTAGCAATCTAAGCATTACCTTGGATAATGTCTCTTATTACATAATGCACTCTGGTGTTTGTGATTTCATGGCGCCAACTCTGTGTAAACTGCAGCTGTTCCTCAACATAAACTGGTCCCAGGCAGAAGCAGGTTATTCGATTCACATCATATTTGCTATCACTGGGTGGAGAACTGGGCTCACATGAAACATGAAAAATGTTCTCTCATAGCTGGATTTTTTACACTGATACAGAAAGTTCTAAGACGTCAATTTCAAATCCTCAGCACCACCAGAATCTCACCTAAGAGCATTCTCGGTTTTCACTTCTCAATATCAGACTCCAGTCTCAGTCTGCTTCATGGGGCACGTAGCCTAGGCAGCTCCTTATGAATGAAGAAGCGCCTTCCGGTTGGACTGCTCCTCCCCCCCATTCACCAGCTGGTTACTACAGCTGGGATACCCCATCCCCTGCTCCCATCCAACACACAGACCTTCTGTCACACACTCACATGTAAGCACAGACACTAGAAATATCACTATTGAAAGCTCCAAGATGGCATAGTAATACCTTTCATGGAGAAGTGACCTCTAGCAACAACTACAGACATCTCTCCTTGTTGCAACACAAATGCAAAAGTAGCAACAAGAGCCTCTTTCTGCCTATGTGTCATGTCTCCTGTCTCTTCACGGCTGGCCAGACATGGAAACACATGGTCGCAGTCAGCACAGAGCACACAGCTGACCTGTAGGACAAGCCACCCACAGAGAGCTAGAGAGGCACTGGATTATACTGTGGACAAACCTACAGCTAAAAAACTGACAGCCGGAGGACAATGGCAGAATAAAAAGTGGATAATAATCGTATTGGTTTTTTCACAATTTTAGATTGTTCACTATTACAAAGACTCTTTACCTTTTACTACTAATGTTAATTTGTACATGTACAGTGGTTTCCTTTTACATGCTGCTTTAAAAAGACATTTACTCCGGTAACAAAATACAGGACAGGGGGCACATTAAAAATAAAGAACAACACATTACTAATTACTAACAATAAACACACGTCTAAAGCTAATTTAATAGAGTGCTGACTCTATAAACCAATTTCATCCAACCTGCCCTAGAAACTCCCCACCTAAATAAAGAGCAGCTATGCTCTTTATTTATGGCCATATGGACAATTCAACAATTCTAACTGCAGAATGTATAATACAACCCTGGCTCTTTGAAACAGCACACATGCCTTATCAAGGAACTGCAACGTCACATTAGTTGGGATAGGCTTTTTAGAGCTTTGCTCCTACCAAGTGTGAGTGCTTTCCCTGTTGACCTGTGCCAGACAGACAGCGGCTTTACCGTCCAATACTTATGAGCAGGGATAAGAAGATTTTGGTATATCACCTGTCTGCGAGGGTTGCACTAAAGACCTCTTCACAGTCGCCTCTGGTTGCAAACTTTAAATCCTAGTGCGCCAGTGACATCTTGACCATTTTGATGTCACACTGTCTGAAGAAGAAGAAAAAGGTAAACAATGGCAGAACTGGCAGCAGCATTGACGTCAACGTCAACAGCGGCTAAGATGACACTGGAGTCAATGGATGAGGAAGAACAGCTGCTTTCTGAGCCTGCTTGCAAAGAAACTAAGAAAAAGAAAGTGGAATGTTCGTCCGCTGAATAACGCCAGACATAAACATGGTGAGTTCAATATCCTCATGAAACAAATGAGGATGATAGACGAAGAGAAGCACTTTGCTTCTTACTTCAGAATGTCTGCAAAACGGTTCAATGACCTACTTCATCAGATCACGCCTTTGATTCCCCATAAAAGAAGTAATCTCAACCCAGTACGTTTACAAGAGAGACTTGCAGTCATTCTGAGAGTCGTGGCATCCACTTGACTTCAAACTCGTCCATGCTTCCTGCTTCCGCTTTGTTGTGTGCCACTGAAAAAATAGAGTTGCTCTCTGGTCGCGCACTTTAAATCTTGGCGCATTAGCGTCATTGTGATGTCATATTGTTGCACGACAGATCGGGAACGGCGACGGTAAAAATGCCTTAAGAAGCCAACAGCCCCTCCTACCTCTTATGCTAGAATGAAAGGTTAGTGTTTGCAGAATAGGGAGATGTGCTGAGTTTTTATAACCCTCATTAGCATGACATAGAGGCAGGGTGGCCTTAGAAGGGTCACAGAAGATGGCAACAGAGGTCTGATGATGCTGCAAAGTAAGACTACAGGGTATTAGTGCTTCAGATAGGTTGATCTAAAGTGTACATCAACAGTACATCGTCACTACATGGGAGGCAGCCAGATGGCACCGTGAATGAGAAGAGCACCAGTCACCTGACGAAGATTTAAGCTGTCATGGGCCCTTAAGTATCCATCTGACTGATAAACCCTTGCCCAAGATACTGACACCACACAAGCTCCACACTGGCCTTGTTGTGGAGTTGAGGAACGCAAAAGAATAACTCTTTTCCTTCTTGGATGAATGGGATTTTTTAAAAGAAAAGCCATCTCAACAATCAGTGCCAGTTTGCACCAAAGATGCCCCCAAGTTGATTTGTACACTTCCTTTACCGAGCGGTTCTTTGAGGGAGAAATGTACAAAGTTCAATCAATAGGCCTAGTCTCCCAGCCACAATGGACAGAGGAAGCTGAGGGGAGGCAAAGGCTGAGTCCTGATCAATCCATCCTTTCATTTCCAGGATACCCACGCAGCCACCCCACCCCTCACTGACCAGCACCAAGCCAATCCAGGGATGGGGGGGCAGCCATGCAAGTAATAAGAGCCACCATGGTCATGGCAACAAACCACTGAAGGGAACTGCTGCTCAAACAAGCTTTGTTCCATGCTGTCAGCTATCTTGTCTACCATCAGTTTTATCAGTGGGATGTGATGTCATGGCAGTGATTATACACCCGTCACATCTGATTCAAATATGTGTCTTTATGTCAGGAGAGAGAACAAAAGTATCCGCTTCAAACATGCCACATGTTCAGCCCGGGGTAATAAGCAGTCAGCATTTTTTGTCCCATCTAATAACAGCATGGCTGTGATTGGATGAGTGGAGGGCAAGGGACAAAGCCACACTCTACCATGCTCTGCATATTTAACCTTTATAGGCATATCAATTGAAGGGCTTGAAACAAAAGCCATATACAGTACATGTAATTTGCTAGTTTTAAGTAGTTTGCAGTGGTGGCCAAACTCTAATCACTGATAACACAGCAGGTGTTTTCCATAATCTGTGGCAGCTGTTGCCCTTGACAGTTTATCAAAACATGATTGTTCATATTGATAACTGGCTACGGTTTCTCCTCAACAAATCCAGAAAGAACACAGCAGTGGTTTTAAAGTAGATGTGACAAGAAAAAGCCACAGCACTTTTTACTCAGTGGCAGGATGAGACACGTATACTAATGCCACTATAACTGCCTTGTTTTTTTTAACATTGCAGATTAGGGTTGGGTATTGTTTTCAATATTTTTTTTGCAATACTATTGTCAATAAGATAGTTTCAGTAACGTCAAAACTATTAACACATTATGTTTTTAAAGAATTAATGTGTTTTTCACTTTTTTTTTAACAAACAACCGGACATCCATCTGATGTAATGATAATTTATTGATTAGTCGATCAATGGAAAATGAATCTGATAAGTGTGATTGATGGTTTAGGTGATTATGTCTCATTGATTCCAAGTGTTTTCATTTGTTGGCGTAGCTACAAACAGATACATCCTGTGTCGTAATTCAATTAAACAATCCACTTTTACTAATAGCACGATTTCCATGGATATTGTGATATAAAATTGGATATTGTGTGATAGAGGATTTTATCCATTCTCCCTACTCCTGATGTTAGTCATTAGTAGTCCAAAGGCCTGGTAACGGTTAAGGTCCCCTACCAGACCATGTGGACAGCACACATTAGTGAATGTAAAGAAATCAGCGTTGTGCTGGGATAAGCAAGGTGTGTGATTTCAAACTATTGAACTGTAACAATGATATAATAATTGTATGCTTTGTAGTGCATGCTCGTGACTACGGAAAATGTGTTTTAAAAACGTAACGTTGTGCGGTCTGAGCTTCAGATTATTTAGAAAATAGGAAGAACCTTGAGGGATGGGGGAGGGGAACCATCACCACATCCGAATTCCTTAAACCCCGTGAATCCTTACCCAACTTTTAAGGTAGGAAGGAGCGTCTGGGGATCCATGCACCCGGGTTTCTACAGTTGTCCTTAACTTTTTATTTTGTGTGGACATTGCGTGATTGATGGAGCAGAAATGTTGTTTATTTCCCAATTGTCAGAATTAAAACATTGCTACCAACTCAACACGAAAATGTACATATTTCTGATTACGCACGTGTCTAATTGGTGGAGTAGCGTGAGTGCGTGAGTCCAAACTGGGCTTAACGTTATTCTGGAATATTGGTAGAAAGTTTACTTAGCTGTGTACAAGTCGATGTTTGTTTAAAATAAAAAGCACATTACTAAAGTAACGTTACACACCCTATTTTCTAAACTTACACTTAGGTCGCTAAGTGGGCATAGCTCTGTGAGTGCCCTGTTGTAAAACTTCCGTGAGAAATACTGGCTTTAACGTCAACGTAGGAGTCTGTAAAGGAAAGTTATCGTAAAGTATCGGCTTAGCAAAACTCACCCTAGCACCACCAGCTCCCCGTATTTCACTGGGTCTTTGGACGGGGCGCAGTGCTCCTCTTGGCTTGACGAAAACATGAGGCTTCTGGCTTCACTGTGTAACATTAGCTAGCTAACGTTATACAGTAATAACAGCTGCTCAAAAATCACCGGGAATTATCTTCAAGAAACAGGACAGGGTCTCATTTCAGGTCATATATCCAGCGGCATGTCTCTGCGCCCACGCCAATCCAGATTTCTATAAATAAACTGATTTTAAACTTCTTTAGCGTGACATGGCAAAATGTAACTTACTTGGCGGTCGAATCCGCTCTGAAGCAGATAGAAAAACAGAGAGGAGCAGGGCCGGAATGTACCATTCCATTTTTCTTTACTTTGTGTAGGGGGACTCCATACCAAATATTTGTTTAAAATAGTGTTTTCGACCTGAGTGTTTCATGTCTAGTTTTAGAAGTTATTAATTAGTTATTAATGACACTAGAGGAAAGCATTTTGCTTTTTATTTATGGTTGGGTAAACAACGTTATCTTATTTGGGAGTGAAACTTCCTACTTGTGCAACCTTGCATGTTTCATGACTCGCACCCTGTATTATGTAAACAAAGAGTACAATCTGGGAATCCTTAAAGGGATCATACTTTTAGTGATATGTTTGCAAAGTTTCCAGTTTCCCATGTCTAACGAGAATAAGGGTTTACGTTGTTGTCGCAATGTCCTTTAAATATATCATACGACTTACTTCTTTTTCAACACAAATATTTGAAGGATCACACAATTTTATTACAAATGTCTGCTTTTGTATAAATTTACACAGGCCTAAGTGGGGCAGAAGGTGGGGCAGTAATAGTGGGAAACACATGGTGAAAATAATCATCCTGGTACATTTCCTGACTATAACATTCAAAGAATGAAAGGATCGTGAAATCAGGTTTGCTTATTTTATTGGTGACCCCCTGGGTCCTTTTAAGAACTTTATTTGATTATGACTTTATTGCAATTGCAGTTGGCTAATGCATGCAATTGTTTATGCAACCTAATCCTAATAACGTGACTATTTATCTGCATGCCTGGGAGTTTTATTTTCACATTATAAATGCTTATTTTGATCCTTTTTGTTTGTTTTTCCTTTTCTTGGTTACAAGCCTTATGCTTATTTCTTTTTGTAACATCTTTTAGTCACTTGGCTCCATGTGAGAAGATACCACTTAATCTAATAATAAAATCGAGGCCTATTGGCTTAATTGCTCCTTACGAGAAGCACCGACAGACTGTCAAATGTAACCAAATGTCCACATCTCATGTGAGGATGTCAAGAACCTCTCAACCCAGTATCCCACATGTTCTCACGCCTTTCTGATGAATGTGTCACTTCACTTTTGTCTGGCAGTCTCATCAACATTTTACTGCCTCTGTCTTGTTTTCACAAGACCCTGCATAGTTGGAGATGCCCTTACTGCTTCAGGCTCCCTCAGAGGTCCTATTGCCTCTGCAATAATGACCTGTTTGAACTGGTGTTCAGTTTCAAAGTGCAATAACACTTGGCACAAAAACAAAAAGTAGTAGGGGGTCACTGGGGCCCATGAAGGTACTTGCCTCCCCACCCATTTGTACTTAAACTCTGCAGTACTATAAGGTACATTAATGTGTTATTCCATTTGTAAGCAATACAACTCAGATTAATCCTTGAAATTTGTGGGTTCCGTTCATAGCTACACATACTTGTCCTTTAATAGTACAGTGGAATGAACTTCAGCAGTTGTGCACAAGGATCAAGCTGCATTAGGCCTTTAACTACAGGCATAGGGGCTGGACTCAAAACAATGGTATAATGAATTTTTACTGCTCTTTTGTTTCATTCTCTTTCCGCTTGCCTTCATCCATTGGGCATTGTCTGTGTAAACAACTACTACAGTCTTTTCTGTCTGTCTGACTCACCTTCCAGCATGTGCAAGCACGCAAACACACACACACACTAGTGTTGGGGGGGGGGGGGGGGGGGGGGGGGGGGGGGGAGATCAAAGGCTCTCTAGCACATACCACACTGATGGAGAGCAGATGCAGGGAGTGGGCTGCTTTGCTGAAGTTGTGCTGGCGTAGTGAGAGTGCAAATCTATGTTTAGGAGGAGGACTTTAATGTTACCAGGCAAGAAGCATTCAAAGCAGAGGAAAACCGCAACAAGCTAAATTGCGCAAGTTCGTCAGTGTGAGCAATGATGACACAGGAAAGACAAAGTCCCTATTAACAGCTCTTTGGCACTTGAGACCTTCTATGAAAGTCATGCGGCCATCCGGAAATGTGACAAACCTCTGGCAGATTTATTGTTATTTTTTCACATATACATTCCCCTTGTTATCCAGGTAATGACGTGACTGATGAAGATACAATAATGCCCGTTTCGCCGCGAGGTTTCCATGGAGGTATAAGCCAGCTCTCCAATCAGCTGACTTGCAGCATGACAGTGTGGGGGAATGTGAGGAATGTGCTGATCCCATGTTGCCAGCGCCACTGACTGACCCCGACACCGCAACCCCAGCACAACACCCTTGGTGTTTTAAAGGCCTTATAAGATGCAAAGAGGAGAGCGGTACTGGACAGATCAGTCCAGTTCAGGTACAGTACCACAGGACCCTATTTATCTTTTAAATACTACAAAATAGAAAGGTAGCTGTGGAGGCTAAATCTAAAACATTACAAAGATATAGAAGAAAAAAAAAATGCACATCTGAATTTACAATGCACTTTCACACTCAGCCACTCGCAGCATTAACAAGTCACCCGGTCAGATGTTATCCTTGGTAAGCTTTTGATTGTTTAAGCTACCAGTTAAAATTCGCACTTCCTTTTATGTCTTCTTACTGATAGGAAATATTTTGTATACCCTCATGCAAGAGGTGAGAAACAGTCTTCTATTCTGAGGGATTATATAGCATGTTGCCATTACAGGAAACTGGTTACAACCCAAATGTTCCATGATTTAGGCTGCACAGTAAACTACCTTCACTGACTCAAACCACTTAACTAAAATATCACCACGACATGAGACATGTTTATTATGTACGGGGAAGTCGGATGAATACTTTGCCAAGTAAGAATTATACCTGCCAGCAGAAGCTTTGTAGTTTCCCTGTGCATATTTAGGGTTTTTTCAAGACTGTGAACCAAACTAAGGTTCCATGCTGCCCCACAGTGGTAGGGAGAAAGAAGTGCAGTGGAATACATTCAACCCATGAAACTGGACAGATTTATTAAGCATCCCTTTTATTAACATCGCCTGTTACAAAAAGAACAAAATCTTCAGTGTTAATGAATTTAGCAACAATATAGCAAGTGTTGATTACAGATGATATGGGACACTTACTCCTAGAGTAGTTGCAGTAGGAATAAAAACCTTTCCACTGTTGACCTGGCCTTCTCTCCCCACAGCCAGGGTCAGACCCCCTTCTCTCTGGAGTTGGAGTACCGACTTGACTACGATATGTCCATGCATCTCCATAGTTACAGTCACGTAGAGGCCCTGCTGATATGCTGAAGACCCCTTTTAAATCTCCCTTCTCCCACCCAATACTAAGCCAAGGTATGCATGGAGCTATGCATTCATTAATGCGTAGTTTGTTATGGTTTACTGGTCAGGAGGCAAACGGATCAACAACATAGTGTATTTCAGCAGGTCCTAACTGGTACATTTAAACTATACATATCTTTATTAAGTTAGGAAAAAAAAAGGACTAAAAACCCAAAGTCTGTCATCAAGTTGGGAATTTGCATCACTGTCCTCTCTTGACAAACAAAAACTACTGTAGTATTCAAAAGGATTTCATTGAAAAATACAGGTGTTTTAAACAGAGGAATGGTTGCCACACAGTTTAAAATTATGCTAGATGTCATTTTTAAATTTAGAATAAAAATTAACTGGCGATGCTGCTGATAAAGAGGAATGTGGTGGGAGTGGTGTAGTGTGATTTGGTACAGTGTCTGGAGTGTTTGGAATTAACAGAAACCTCTGCCTGCTCCCTCGCTGCCAACGTTGAGACCGGGCCAGGGTCAGTTGGAGGCTGCCTACAGTACAGGTTAGGCGACGGAGATGGGGAAAGGGTGTGGCAGTATGGTGTGACGGTGGTAGTGATGAGACTGAAGATCAAAGGTGGGCTCTGTAGGGGGCTGCGTGGGGGGGGGGGGAAGGGTGTGTCCTCCTCACTATACCGTGGGCAGATCTTTGTCGGCCTCCTGGAGGAAAGCAGAATGTTCAGACTCCACATTCAAATACACAAATGCAAGTGGAAAGACTAAGATACTGTAATGTTTTATTGGGCTGTAAGAACAACACAGTAACAGGCCTTACCCCTTCCTTTCTCTTGGTGAGTTGCCGGCTGACGCCTTGTAGCAGCTGCTGCAGTTCTCTGACTGTTTGGTTCAGTCCTGCAGTCATTTTTTCCTTTCTGTCAATCTCTTCCTGTCAGAATGATTGCTGATTTAGAGCTCAATGTAACCACTTAATTACCGTACATGCAAAGACATAGAACACCAACTGTTACAGCACCCACACTGCCCCAGACTCTTACTCTCTGTGACGACAAACTGCTATTCTCTATCATGTCATCACCGTTGTCGGTCACTTTTGAAAGTTCCCCTTGGATGAGATCAAGAGACTGCTGGGCCTGGATATTAAGAAACAGAAAGTTCCACATGTTAAAAATGTGTCCTAGTCATGGATACATATCGGCAGTGTGATTAAAAATATAAACGAATATTCTTACCGTATACAGGTCACCAGCCACCTTTTGCCTCTCGTTCTCTTCGGTCTTCAGCTTGGAAAGAGTCTCAGTGAGCTGGCTTTTCAGCTGGAAACAAAACGGACACTTGGCACACGCTCAACAGAACATTATAGCGTTCCATTCAAACATGTGAATCCCATTCATAATTTAGCATTACATGTACACAGAGCATTTGAGAGCATCCTGCCTACATTAAATGAACATATAAAGTGGTGAAGATTTGCACAGACCTAACAGTGGTTGCTTGTCCAACATAGGCCATGTTCAAACCAAGAATTGCACCAAGAGAAACAGTGCAAGGGGCTGCGTTGGTGTGGGCATGTTGCTCCAGGTATTGGTGAGAAGCTAAATCGCAATCCGAGAAGTCTAGGTTGAGTAATACATTCATGTTTTGAGGTTTATCAGAGGCCACAATACTGCACATTGGTTTAGGATTCCTTGAAACAGGATTTTACAACTCTGGAAAGTTCTCACTGTCATTTTGATTGCAAGATAGGAAGTTAAGTAACATCATTCAGCATGAGTAACTAGGGATATGTGCTTGTGCGCACGGACCAATGTAGCAATGGGTTGCAAAAAGTGTTTGATGGTCCTGTTTTGTTGTTCAAATCCTTATTGTAAGTAATCAGGGAGCTACATTTTTGATAGTGCTATTGTTGGTCTGAACGCAGCCAATATATTGTCAAAATAAAAATGACCTAACGCTGCACAAAGACCACAGTAAGGTGTCCAGTAACATGGCGAGACAAAGGCCAAGAGAGAGAGACAGACAGCCAGACAGACAGACAGCCAGACATGGTTTGTAAGAAGACAGAAGCGGTGCAGTTCAAGGTGTAGAGTATAATCATAGCTGAAGAGGAACAAAGTGGAGCACATTTGATATTTTTTCGACTGCACAAGGAAGGCAAGTTGACCAGTAAGCCATTTGTTAGATGCCTAAAAAGGCAAAGTGAGATGAATTTAGTGCCAGTGTAGAAAACAAAAAGTTAGTCTTGTAACTATCACGGAGTGTGAACATGAGTCATCATTTTTCACTTCTGTTTTTTTCTACTTTACAGAAGTCACATCTTTGCTCTTAAAATCCGAGAATATATTCTCTAAGGGTTGAGTAAGCACGTCACTGAGGTTCTAGCTAGAGGGTGAGCGACGCTTACCAAATTCAGCTCCTCATTCTGTCTGAACGCCTCTGTATATGAGCCATCAAGTCTGGTCCTCAATTCAGTCAACAGATCTTTGAGCTGAAATTGAGTTTTGAGATGTGTTTAATGGGAGCCTGTGAGATGCAATCCAGGACAGATGAGCTGATCAGGCCATAAGACTTCTACAAAAAGGGAATGCTCTTACTATTTATCAGAGTTGTGTTGTGATAAATAAACCACAGGATCCTGTTGTATATGACTCTAAATTACCAAAAGTAGTCTATTAAGTTAGTTTGGTAAGTCAAGTAGAGTCATTGATAGAGCTGAATATGGACTATTTAATGTGTTGTGTGGACTTCATATGCCCCAAATAAACGGGATGTCACAAAAACATTAAAACATTAGATGGACATGAATGTAAAAACAGAGTTTGTTCTTTTGCCACATGCGGATGAACACTTTGACTTGACTGGGTGATGGAGTAAAGTTTCTGCTCACCTCTCTGACCTCTGTTACATAGGTGGCACTCTCACGCTCCGCCCGCTCCAACTCAGACTCCAAGTGCTCCTTTCCTCTTCTAAGCTACAGAGCACAACAGAGGTTTAAAGATACTTGTGACAGAGACAAACACGGGTTAAAATGGCAGAATGTTTGAACTACAATAAGTCAGTTTTAGTTTGAGTTGTGCATTTCTACTGGACTGACATTTTCCAACTCTGCTCCATCTGTTAGTCTCTCAACATCTTGCTCCAGAGCGGTGACTTTCAGGCTCATCTAACGGAAGAGACAGAAGAATTTCGCAATGAAACCCACACATGGTGCAATAATATAGACTTAATAATTAAATATGGGAGTTGTTTCCGGCTAAACCTGAACACACCTCACGGAGCTCTCCCTGCGATAGCTCCAGCTTCACCCTCCAGCGAGATTCCTCCTGCTCCACGCTGTTCTGGAGGCGCTGCAGGATGCCCTCCTGTGAATGCAGCAGACTGACAGCTCAGCTTGGCAAGAGACACCAATACGGAAGCACAAATGTTAAAACCTTAACTCACCGTCTCTGCCAACACCTTCTTGTATGTCTCACAGTCTTTCTGTAGAATCTTTTGAGCATCCTCTGCCTCTTTCAGCTTCTCAGCCAGTCCCTAGTTTGAGTGAATGAGTGAGTGAGATTTTCTCTCTAAAAATCTTAAGAGGAAAGATGTTCAAATTTACATTACTTCCACTTTATTTACCTTAGAGTCCCCTGATGCAGGGGTGGCTTGTGCAGTTGAGCTTTCAGCTACCGCCCCCTCAAATCTGTGGAGCCACTCCTGATGGTTCTATTAGAAAGAGATGAAGAGTAAAGAGTTGCATCTCGACACTAGAGGATTAAGTGCAACAAAGTAAGACACAATTTGCAAGGAGGTAAAAATCCCATATTGTCCATACCTGCTCATTGGGGAGAGGCACATGGGGCAGAAGTCTGTGCAGAACATCTCGACACTCGGCCTGACACCGTGCCAGTACTGTCTGGTTCTCCTACAAGTGGGCAAAGAGACAAAAAGAGAGGAGAGGAGATTGAGCACCAGCTGTTCACATAGTTCAGTCACTTCGAAGAAAATATTTAGTGGTCATCAGAGCAGATATGACCACCACCTTTCCTTCTTCCTTATTCTAATTTCCATGAGGTTGTTTTAAACCAGTCATCAAGTCATGCATCAAGCCGCTCCAATTGATGTTACCGGAATGATTCACTTCACATAATCTTTGTAATTAAAATTCTAAAGGATCAGGATAAACACTGTCTCACTCCTACTTCCATTTACCCTTAGAAAACATAAGCATCTTTCAACAGGCCACACCTACACCAACTGTCAGCAACCACACATTCAGAGCACATCACATCTACAGTCCTCCTGTAACCACAAATACATCAACATGCATCATGAAATTGTACAAAGTACCTTGAAACTCTTCAATAAATAAAAATGGTAGCTATCAGTCCTCCCACAATAGGCTAGCATCATGTACTGTCACTCTGAGGGCCTAAAGGGAGAGTGTATGACAAGCCCTAGCCAGCTGGCACTCTAACCACTATTCACATTAGCACACCGTGTCACAAGGCAGCTCTGAAACGAGTGTATAGAGTTAAATACAACCAGTGTGCACTGAGAGTACACAACAGCTGCCAAGGAACTCCCTGGCTCAGCTCTCAGAAGGTTGTTTCTACTGTACTCAGATGGCTGAAGAGCAGCTGCTGTGTAAATGGTTCAGCATGTCCCCTATTCTGATGTAAAGTGAGGAGAGCAGAAATATATGCTTACTATAACCGTTACTAGACTAGCTATCTTGTAGCCAACTCTGTCTACACAAAAGTGATCTACAGCTACAAGACATATATTATGTAGATTTTGCTTTACATTTAGTTACACAAAGATCTTTCAGTAAGGAGTACAGAGCACTGAGGAAAGATAAGGCCCCTGTTGCACATTCATTTAACATTTTAAATGATCACACTTCCTTTAAAAATAATGCATTAAAATCAAAGTGAATTACTAAGATTTCCATTGACTGAGAAACTGGTGACATTGACAGTATGGATGTCCCAAAGCGTGGGGAGGGGGGGGCATGCAAGAAGTGACATGACCGACAGGAAGCAGCAGAAATGATTACCATGAAGCTCAACCTAATGACATCTAGTGAAACTCAATTTCTAAGTCACTGCACACTCATTTGCAAGCATCAGTCTGAGCTTTGGGCGAGGAGAAATCTATATATTTCAGAGCTTAATGTAAAAAAATGTATCCGCTAATGAAACCACTATATGTTAAGTTAATAAAGTCTGAGATTCCCAAGGGGAGTAGCGTGGCTCAACAGGTTAACACAAGGCCAATTGAAAACTTGAAGCCAAACAATAGAGGGGACGGGCGAGAATGAGGTAAATGAGTATGCAGCTTTGTAATGGATGATGACAAAAATAAATCTCACTGGGTCAATTATGGCAAATAAACAGCATTTTGGGGGATGCATCAGATTGGAACTAAAGTGAAGCAGACTGAGGTGGGGTGTCGAACCTTGACAGCTTTGCTGAGTTTCCCTTGAAGCATGGCCTCGGTAGCTGACAGAGCTTCCATTGCACTCCAGTTTTTCTCCCGAAGCTCCTGTTTTGGTCAGTTCCAGAGAGATACTACTTTCAGTTCAGCCTCAGGAAATATGCATTCAGTGACCCTCAAATAAAGACTGGCAGAGTAACAGAACAAACCGAACGCATTTCTCATTTTAAAATTGCTACGCTCAGTTTTTTACCCATGCTCCAACCACTAAAAATAAGTATGAACAAATAGCCTCGAGAGTCAGAGCCTCGCACCTTGTGTGGGTAAAAGCAACATACAGAGTATGCAAGATTTGTATTGTAACAATGTCCTGCTGATACTTCAAGTTCTGCCAGTATTTCATATACTAGTCTATTCAAATTAAGGTAATATATAAGGTAGATAAAAAAATAAGAAAACAAAGCCCACATAAATATGCTTTTCAATGCAAATCCCCCCCCCCCCCCCCCCCCCCCCCCCCACAAAATTCTAATAAATAAATACATACATATATACATGGAGGTAGGAGACTATCTAACGCTCTGAATCACCCACAAGCACAGACAAGCTTGCTAAAACAGTCATGGCCAATTGCGAGCATAACAGGAGTAGGCTGGAAGCCCGGTTGTGAAAACGTTCAGCTTAAGCTATCCAAATCAAACTAGACATCTGTTTACAATCATGTTGGAAACACAACCTTAGCTAAAGAAAGCACAAAGCAAAACAAGTAGGACAAAGCGTCAGGGAACAACGAGAAGTATGGATGTATGCTGTGTGCAACTCGAGTGTGAGGGGAACGTGAGGGGAACACCACAAGGGGAGGGGATGATGTCTCGCAGAGCAGTCACTGGTGTTATCCAGTTCAGGACAACACTGTAGGAAACCTACGTTGTTCTTCTTCCTATGAAGCTCCAGGGAGTCCCTCAGCTCAGCCAGCTCACCCAGGAGATCTGAGACCTGCTTCTCCTTCTCTGACAACCTAATAGACAACAACATAACCTTTTGAATTATTATGTAGGTACAGGTCCTTTAGAATGAAAATGTTTGTAAAAAATGTATATGTTATATGGAATGTAACATTACTCACGCTGTCAGTAGCTCTTGGCTAGGCACTGCTGTGTGGGACTGCTATTTAGGGAGGGGAAAAGAATCCATCAAAAACATTGTATTTCTTATGACCTCGTAACAAAAAAACAAACAAAAAAAAAATCTAAAAATCTAAATCTATCTAAATTTAAGATCAATTCAAAACAATTTTGTCAGTTTTGTGTGAGTCACTGGTCAGAATTGGCCTGTGTGTTCTACTATGCGTACTTGGTAAAATCTTTTACAGCTAGACAGAACTCCCTGATTCAAAACATAGAATGTCTCGCACTTTGAGATCGTTCCTCACCTGTTGGTGTATCTGCTCCACCTTCTCACTCAGCTCCTTAGCCCTTGCCTCCAGCTCGGCCTGCAGCATCTGGATCTCATGGTCCTTTGCTGCTAGCCTGTGGGTCAGATGCGCTCATCATTAGTCTGATTTGTGAAGGCAAAGCTGGACGAAGACATGTTGAAGTGTGGGGATTAACTAACTGAGCCTGGAGTTCTTGGATCTGGGTACCAGATCTGGTCAGCTCTTCCGATGTCTCCTTCTGTCTCAGCTGCTCTACCTCTACCTGCAGGGCAGCCAACTGCTGCTCCAGAGCCTGCGAAACAAAAACAGCTTTAGACAAGAGCTCAAAGTAGGACAATACAACATGAACAATATAAGGTAGAGCACTTGAAATTTGCAAACACAGTATTTCATTGAAATAGAAAAAGCCCACACCTCAACTGTCTTCTGTCTGGTAGAGCTGCTGTCTTGTGCCATCTGTAAACTCTCCTCCAATGATTTTAGCTTCATATCCTTCTCTTGGATCCTATAAAGTAAAAAAACAATGGTTCATCATAGAGAACAGTTTGACGTCACATAGAATCTGTTGATAATGTACATATATAATGATATGCGTGACAAAGGATATTTAACAATGCACACCCTCTTGTGCCAGAGGAGAATTACTATCAGGGGTGTGTCTCAGGAGTGGCCTGGAGTGCCAAGAGGAATTTGTTTTTAAATGCTTACTGTGGAGTAAGAAGTGACCTTTGGTTTCACGTATACGACTTGCATTAGATGCTCTGTATCTTAGCAAGTTGGCAAAGTTGTTACCACTCCCTGACTAGTGCTACGGAAACTAAAGTTAGTGTCTTTGTTTGTTGTGGATGGGGGATGGGTTATCATAAGACTATGGTACTATTACACTGCCATAATCGTAAAATACCCAAGTCAATTATTGATCTTACTTGCTGTGAAGTTCTCCAATTATCGACTCTGATGATGCCTGTGATAAGGGTAAAAGACAATTTAATAAGGAGAACATACTTTACATCCACAGGCTACATCAACACTACAAAACAGCATTTTCAAAGAAAAATTATCTTTGTCCACACAGACATAGCTCTGTGGCAGAACTAATCTTCATCCATATTTACACGTCTGACAACACATATCACATGATCATTCGCATAGACGTGCTGGTGTAAACAGTATGCAGATTGTCTACCGTTGCTTTGCGGTAGAAAATCATTGATTTGTATGAGTTGAAATACTTGGAAAAAGAACAATGGCAAAAAGTAAAAAAGGAGATTTATGCTTCTGTGGAGACTCCACTCAGAGCTTTCGCCGGTGCTTACATAAGTGGCCTGAAGTTAATACTTGTGCGTTGGTGTCTGCATCAACCTCTTTAAGAGAATAGTAGGACCGGCTTGTGTGTGTACAGCAAGTGAGAGTGTAACTGCAATCAGCTTCTGAGCGAGTTCCGACTGTAGAGAGAAACAAAGTGTCTCCCCTGTGCTTTCTGACGGAGGTGGAACCAATTACAATGCAACCCTGATGTTTCCAAACCAAAACGGGGTTTAAGGGGGTCGGAAAAGCCGCAGTAGTACGCGAGGCATAAATGTTGCAAAAGATTTGTTTTCTTAAACAAAAACACTGAAGTGTAGTTGCAGCCTTAGTAAAGATTTTATACAACTCACTTGTTCTGCTGTCTTTCTCTGAAGGGTCTCTATTTCTTGTTTTAGTGCCTTGTTTTCTTCTCTTATAGCCTGCATGAAGGAGCAAATGTACGTAAAGATTTTCTGTCCAATTAGGGATTGTGATTACAAGGCAAGCAGTGAAGAGTGCAGAGTCACTTCAAGCACGCTGACGTCAGTCAAGTGTGTGTGATGCAGCAAAAGAGAAAAACACCTTGAGCTTTTCCTCCTTGTTGGCCACCTCAATCAGCCCCTTCTCCAGAAGGTCCTCCACGGTTTTCATATTGTCCTCTTTCTCTCGGACACTGGGTAGGGAGCAATGTTTTATAACATCATTCAGTTATTCATTATGGCTTATTAGTTTAATGGACAGAGTAACAGGCCTAACCAGATTACATATTTCAAATATGTTCCAGTTTTCTCACACACCTCTTTTGGAACTGGTCCAAAGCCAGTTGGGAGGCAGTCTGCATGGGGAGAGTCAAATAGAGAGGGTGTGTCAAAGTGAAGAACACACAAACTCCTATGGGCCTTTTAAACTCACAACACTTGAAACAATGAAGGTACATGACTAACCTGGTCAGAAATCTGTGCCTGCAGATTCTGAATTTCTGCCTTCAGTGACGTGTTCTCATTGTGCAAGGCCTGCGGAGGAAACACAGGGAAGAGAGCCTTATTATGCCAAGACAATACAGGACCTGACAGACTGACAATAGTTTGAGCAATGACGTAATTATTTACATAATTCTGTGTTAGGTTTATAAAACCGTGAAATAAATGAGTTTGGCAGCTGAACACAAAATATCTGCAAATGTCAACTCTTTTTCTGGCAGGTTGGTGTACATGGTCTTCAACTTATATACTCTCTGAACACAATGAGAGGCACAGAACATGTTTGCATTAGTTTACTAGTCTGCTGGAATTTGGCATGTTAGTTATAAAAAGCTGTAGATGAAGTGCTCTTGCGAATATACCTGCATGTTAGATTCCCTACTGGCACCACTGCTTCTCTCAGCATTTAAAGAATCCTCCAGACTCTTTCTCTGCAACTCCTTATCAGCCAATCTAAACAGCACAGGGGGAGAGTTGGGAGAGTGCATGGGAAATGGCTCAGCAGTATCACTTGTAATCACTATATGTCTGAAAAGATCAAAAATGTTTCTCACAGCTTTTGTAGCTCCTCAATGTGAGAGACATGGGTGACCTAAATTAGAAAATAATCTGTTATTCTCCTACATACAGATAGTCAGGCATGTGAGTAGGGCCGCACGATTATGGGCAAAATGATTTTTAGGATTTTTTTGTAATCAATATTGAGATAATGATTATCACAATTATTTGTTGATTTTAACCAAAACATATTTTATTGTCACATGGGCTATTTATAACTGCTTACACATCCATATTGTGCTACATTCCTCTTACGTTGAAGTTGTATGTCGTTATGCCCGTTATCTACCGGACAAAATATCAACGGGGATTTCGGTACCTCATTACGGTGCCACTTAAATGTCTGCGTTGCTCTCTGATGCTCCAAAACAGACGTTAGAGGTAACAGAAACATTGCTGCATGTCATGCTAGTAAACATTAATAACACGTAACGTTAACGTTTAGGTGAGCCAGCACAAAATTTAGGGGCTATTTTTCCCCGGCGTCGCCGTTAACGTCACAATTTCAAGGTCACCTTTTAAATCCTGCCCCATACACATTCATAAATATTACGTAGATGACTTTAAAATAAGAATAACCTAATCATTTCTTTCTTTGAAGCACAATTATACCGTATGCAAAATATATTTATATATCTTTTAATGATTTAAAGTGCTTCACTGAGCTGCAAAATTAACACATTTAAGCAAAATAGAAAGTGCTACGGTTTAAAAGTGCGTCCCTGTACTAAGACCTGACATTTCATGGATCTTATGGCGTTTTTCCACTGCTGGTAACAGCTTGCCTCGGCTCGCCTCGGCCCGCCTCGGCTCGCCTCGGCCCAT
>NC_048426.1:14488463-14568514 GCF_013103735.1 Etheostoma cragini | reverse complement strand
CGTAATGGAAAACCAAAAAAAGCGAGTAGACCCGAGGCGAGTCGAGTAGATACCACGCAGTGGAAAACCGCCAAAAGTCTTAAAGCTGGTCCCCCCTTCCTGCCGCATGCCCCAACACCTGTAATTTGGCCTTCTTCCCTTTTAGCCTTCGCTAAACCAGCTTGCCACACTCCCTAGCATCAAATCCTTCAAACTCCTTTAGCCCACTTTTAACAAGCTCTTCTATTAAAATAGATTGGGATTCAAATGAAATGCAAAGACAGGGTTTCCTTGCCTGTTTGATATTATACAGCTGAAACACAGCCTAGGATATATATATATATATATATATATATAGTTTTTTATTTTGAAATCATCTCTGAGAAAGCTCCTTCACTTGTTTTCAACAACAATAACAGACTGATTAAGAGGTAGGGAGAGAGGGGGGGTGCGATGGACTGAAGCGTGTGTTTCTCATAGAGTGACGGCTGACTCATTATGAATGGGTCCAGCACCGGTCGAATGCCGGGTCAGTAGAGTTACACATATGAAATGTCTGTATAGTCACTGAGCTGCATTTTTATGAACTATGATATTCTGGCCATTGGTCATATCTCTCGCCCAGGTCCAGCAGGCTCCGTCTCACACGCTATTACTCAACGACCTGAAGTTAGTTGCATTCAATAACTTGTTCTGTGTTTTTTGCCGTGGCCACCACAGCAGCAGAGAGTTACCAGCGGAAACACTGGTACAAAAACATGTTGGCCTCTCATGCTTAAAAACATACAGCTGTGTTAACAACTATTAAAACTGTGGACAAATGTCACAAGTTTGGCGCCTTCTCTCTTCCTGTTGCTGGGGAGCCGTGTTAAAGTTAATGGGTGCGGGGCTGCGCGGAGAGTAAGAGGAGAGATATAAACACAGGCCCGACTTTAAAGAAATGGGTCATGTAACACGGGTAAAAAAACAAAAGAAAGAAAAAGGAGCATTCTATGAATAGAATGACGCATTTAAAATATTGTGATTAATATTCAATTAATCGTGCAGCCCTACATGTGAGCATATTTTTCCTACTTAACATAGGTAAATAAGGTTGTCCAATATACCTGTGAGGAGATCTGGGCATGCAGGGTCTCATTCTGGACTTGCAGGGTCTCGCTCTGGACCTGAAGACCTTTGTTTTCATTCATAAGGTCCTGTTAAACACAGACTGTTTTAGTGTATACAGTCTGTTCTCTGCTTCAGAGAAATTCACTGTGCATCTCAATATGGAATCAACACTGCAGAGTACTAAAATGGGATGTTGTAGCGGCTCACCTGAACCCGGGCTTGCATTGAGTCATCAGGCATACTGTGCTGGGACAGCTCCATAAGACTTATCATTCTCTGCTCCAGCATGTCCTTGGAAACAATTGTTTCACTCAGGCTGCTGTGTAGGGTCTGGATCTCCTTGTTCTTGTTGTTCATCTCCGTCTCCACTGCCAACAGCTGGCTGTGAAGCTCTGCACCCACAAATAAAAAGACAATAAGTTGCTGAATGTAATTGACAATTCTCTTTAATGTAGTAGAAGCAACAAGTTAAGAAGGACTAAATGTTTAGTGGGACATATTTTATCACCTTGCTTTGAGGCCTGAAGTTTCTCTCTCTCAGCATTGACACTGTGGAGGAACTTCTGCAGTTCGTCCCAACTTCGCTTAGCATCCTGCAGTTGGGCCTGTGGATGGAGACATAAATCCAATTTGGTGAACACGTTTCTCCCACGCATTACGATAGAAAACCAGTGGTGTAGTGCCACACTACACTAACAAATCACATCCTTCAATCTTCTTTCTTTGATGACGATTTCTGTCATCAAAATCCTAACTCTTGGACATGGCTCTCAGGTTCTTTGCCAAGACTATTCTGTTTCAAGCAACTCAAACTTCCATCTTCAATCACAGTCAATAAAAAGAAAGGAAGGGCTGATCTGGGTGTCTCACAGGAAAGGGTTGTTCATTCACAGCACAAAGCCTCAAACATTCCAGCTTCCACAGCCAAAACAATCCTCCCAACCCAAGTTGTGTTTCCCACACCCCTGATCAGGACATCCACTTCAACCTCCTCCCATTTCCTTGGTAATGTTACCACTACTTTTAAACAGATTTGAGGCTGTGCAGCATGGCGCAGGTTTTGTACCGTTTTGTCTCACTTGGGAAAACTGAAGCACAGCCTACATAGCAACACATTGTGCATCTGGATTAGCGTACCTCCAGCTGGGACACATTCTGCTTATAGTTGACCTCCAGTGACTTCCTTTGGTGCTCCTCCTGCTGCAGCTTGCTGTTGTTGTCTGCCAGCTCTTTCATCAGGCCAGCATACTCAGAACGCAGCTTGTTCAGCTCTGCTGAATTCCTATAAAGCAACAAAAGCACACACATAAGTGATGTGAAAATGGTTGACGGGGCTTATTGTGGGACGTATCAAACAACAAATAGCCTGTACGGGGCATTTCACATGGTGCAACTGTGCATCCAGATGGATCTCTTACGTGAGCAACACAGGCAGAAGAAATGGAGAATAATTTTAAGATGAGAAGTCTGAGCTAAAATTCAAAGACAATAAGCTGATATTCTTATATGAATATCTAGTGAGCATGACCAGTAGGGTTTATTTATTGTAGTGTAACACTGACTTGCTCTCCATCTGGTTGGTGGCAGAGCTGACTGCGTCCCTCAGGATGCCGTTCTCCTGCTGCAGTCGAGTGATCTGGCTTTCCAGCTGCTCCCTTACCTGCTGAAACTACACATAAACAAGATGCTTCAGTCTGCATGCATCCTTAAGGGGAAGGCCAAAAGGTCTGGGTTTATTTACATTTTTTATTTTTTTTTAGCAGGTTGTCAAATATACTGCAATAACTGATATTAAAAGAAATAGGAAACAAGTCAAATCACCTTTATCTGCATAGTCTGGAGCTCCTGGTAGCTGCCTTGTGCTTTGCCCTGCATGCTACCCAGTTCTTTCTCCATGGCTCCACGTTGCTCTCTCATCATGGCCTCCACCCGGCCTGTCTTTTGCTTCTCAACTTGAAGCTCCTAAAGCACAGAATAGGCCACATGAAGCCGTTATCAAACAAATGAATTACTCTTAAATATGTTAGGAATAAATAATGTATCATATAATGTACTTCATTAAGAAGAACATGAGAATCCAGACCTGGCTAAGCTGTTTCACTTTGTCCTTGGCAATGGAAGCCTCCTCCTGCAGAGTTGTAAGAAGTCTCTCTCGTTCCTGTGCAGCTGGGTCAGGCCTGGCCGCAGACTGGCGGCGAGAAACATAACATTAAGAAACCAGGCATAGCAAGTCCCAACTACAAATATAATGTCTCCTGCCAAATGTAAATAGTGTGAAATGTCACTTGTCACAACACCCAATTTAGATGTAGCATTTATTAATCTCTCACTTTGTGCCAAGCATCCAAAGCATTAGGGCTCTTCTCCCCGAGGAGAGCCATCACAGTGACAGCCTCGGCCTCTGACAGAGCCAGGCTAGACAGACCAGACAGCAGCTCCTTCAGCTTCACCTCCGTGTTCTCTGTTTAAGAAACACAAGACCAAGCAATTTAGCATATTTTTTTTTTTTTTTTTTTTTTTTTTTTTTTTTTTTTTAAATGGCAGGGGCAACAAAGAATGAAATACTGGATCAGGCTTGTTTCCCCCCCCCTTCTACCTTTGTCAGTCTCATTTTTCTGTTTCTTGCCACTCCCTTTGGAATGTAGATCATCGTTATGGCTTGCCTGGTGGTTCGCAGCAGCTGCTGAGTCAGCCAGCACATGGGCTTCATCTACTGGATTTGAGGAAAAGCTGGTTGATTACAAGGCAAGAAGTTCAGGCTTGGGTGCATGTCCTGATATTGTGAAGAAAATTAGACATAATTTAGCATGTGGGACCCTTGTAACACCCTTACCATGCTCAGTCTTCTGCCTCTTGGCTGAGTTCTTCTTCCTGCCACTGGTAGCACTTGGGTTTGCACCGTCCACAACTTTGGTTTCAGCCACAACAGGCGCTTCCTTCTTGACTGGAGCTGGAGCCTGCTCAGCCTTGACCTCTGGCTGCTGGTCATCCACTGTGACTTAGGAGGAATTTATTGAACCAAAGATTTAGTCATTTCCATTTTTCCACGAGAATCTAAGTGACAACACCACTTTAAACTGTACTCTTGGCTACTCACCGGGCTCTGCTTTTTGTTTCTTCTTCTCCTTTTTCTTTCCAGAAATCTGTGGAGGTGTCTGAGCCTGAATAGGAGCCTGAGTGGCTTGGACCTGTACCTGAACCTCAAGCTGGGGAGAGGGAGGGCTGGACTGTTTGCCTGCCGCAAGGAATGGCTCTGTCTTGCGGCTGACCGGCTTTGAGCCGTTCACTTCTGGCTCCTCAGAAGAAGGAGCAGCAGCAGCAACTGCAGCAGCAGCAGCAGCAGCAGCAGCCGCCGCCTTGGCAGCCTTTTTCTCCTTCTTCTTTCTCTCCCTTAGACCAGCAGGAGCCTCAGGTGACACTGAAACAGGCACAAAGGGAATAGGTGTTGGAGGAGCAGGATCTGGAGTAGCCCCTAGTGCAGGTTCCTCTTCTACCTCCAGAGTGGAGCTGTTGGCACCATCGGCCACATCAAAATCCCGAAGATCCTCCTCTGACTCCCCTCCACCTCCACTGGCAGACTCCTTCTTCTTGCTCTTCTTTTTTTCATTTTTCTTACGGGTGTCTGGCTTAGATTGTGGTAGCTTAAGTTCCCGTTTCTGCCTGGCCAGCACCTCATCGTAGGAGGTTTCCTTCATGAAGAGCCAGAAGAAGAGGAACATAAGGGCAATGACTAGGGAAGGGGCCAGGATGAGCAGGTACTGGGAGTCGTAGATATCCACCGCCATTCTGAAGAGAAGGAGAATGAAAAAAAAAAATGAAAAAAAAAAAAAAAAAAACTTGAATTTAGGCTACTTGGCACACAATCAAGACTGTTAAAATGCAGACCTGCTCCATTCCACATCATGGTATGCATCTGCTAATATTTTCCACATATTGAATGCATACCATTATGGTAATAGCTTTCTACCAACAAATGCAACACCAAAGGCTGCACAAATCCAGAGATCACAAAAACATAGGATCTCAGCAATATTGTGTACATGAATCTGTAATTTCATTGCTGCTCATATCCATCCAATACAAGTCTTGCTGTATATTCATTTTCATTTGCAGGTCAACCACTGCTGCCATCCATGAGAGCTAGCCTGCGGTATGTGAACTGGTGCAAGTTTGAGATATGGGAGGTGGTGTTGGTACATCAATAGCATTGAGTTGATGCAAGCGAGAGGACTTAATAACCCCCTTTCCTTTCATTGCGCTATGATCCAATTTAGATAACAATACCCCAGCTACACAGCTTAACAACCTCCCCACCTTTACATAGTTACATAGACAATAAGGGGTATACACCTGAAACACAGCTTGGTAGGAGCCAGATGGAAAACGTCACAGGTTTAAAGGTGGACAAAATAGACCAAGAACATCAGAAAGACAATTAGGCTTAAAAAGAAGATGTCTCACTGTCTCTTTTAGTCACTTCCCTCCTTCAGCCCCCACAAAGACGACATGGTGGTATTCTAAACTCATAACAGGATGGATTTGCATGAGGCAAAAATACACCAGCATGCAAGTGGCACCCTTTGAGGTCTGCTGCAGCTGCAGTTTGACCCCTGCCTGCTTTAAACCAAGGGAGGAGGAGGTTCTTCTTCCATTGCAGACCCAGTTTACAGAGTCAAGAGGCCCTGAGAGTGAGACTTCAGTTTAGCATCTGCTAAAGATATTCTTAGGAACTGTGTTGTCTCCTAGGGTGGAATAAATGCAGATAAATATATAATAATTTGAGGTACAAAGCATCTTATTGCTCACTAAAATCCACTATGATTAACCAAACCAACTGTAAGCATTTGTCATATTGTCTTGGCATAAAAGATACTACAAAAATGGCTGCATGATGGCTGTTAAAATGAAGTTGCTGTATATGTCAATAATTTTGGTTACTTAGCCAAGTAATGTGATTAGTCTAAGAAAATTATTTCCAACATTTTAAGCAGGGAGCTTGCAGTTTCTCCTGATTTTCCTCTTATATACCCTTATTATCTTATTTCTTTCTGTTTAATCAATCTGATTACACCTCAGATGCAATGTTTGATGTGAAAAATCAGAGGTGGTGCTGCAATTTTGTAAGAGGCAAAGTAGTAGTAGTGCAAAATAAAAATATTGATCAAATAAATAGAATTCTTTCCAAACATTAGTGCATCTGGAGAGTGTCATACAGCAGTGCCTTTGTGCAAACGTACGCACTTATTACAAAAAAAGCAATGTTGTGAAAAACGCAGACAAGTTAAGGCCACAGCAATATTGAGTTGTCAATAGGGAGTGACCTGAAGTGTTGCACAATCCCATCATATACCCAGGATCTGGGGTAGTAATATAGCGTAGGAGTCAGCACAGTAGAGCAGACCTCTTTAGTAATTTGGATTAAGCAGATTACCCATGATGATACACTTAAGAATAACTTTCCACTGCAGGGCTTCCTGAGGAATGGCAGGCTTAGCCTTATAGTGTACTGTTGACCCCATTATTCAGAATCAGAAAAGTCTTATTGCCAAGTATTTTTATTTTTATTTATTTTTTACACGTATGGCATTTTTCTTAGTGTTGCTGGTGCATGTCATTCACTCACACCTCAAAAACCTGTCACAACGTCTTCCACACCCACCCACAATAATGTACCAGCTCTGTTATGTTTAATATTTGACGTACCTTTTCTGAAAAAAAAATTCTGCCTTTTAAAAGTACCAAGCTTTTGCTCTGAGCATTGACTAAAAAAAAACTTTTATATAACATTTTCTGTAGTGCTTTGATTTTCACAATCCCATTCGATAGGCTTGCTGGTGCATTCCTCCACACTCCAAAGGTTACAGCTGGGGGCAAACTCATAGAAAATATGTAACTGCGAGCAACAAAAAGAGAGATAATTGTTTAGAGAGCACAGTTGAAACCAGCACAGTCAACAACCTGTACCATGACGAAAATATTAAAACGGCTTCCTTTTTTTTTTTTTTAAATCCTCCCATTTGCTCTATAGTTGTCTTACCCGTGACCTCATTAGAAAATGTGTCATATTACAAGGACAAAACCAAAACCACACACTTCGGCTAATAAGCAACATGCCAAGACCAAAAAAGCCTGGCAGTGGCCTAAAGATTGTGTCTGAAACCTAGACATACACCAACTAGATCAAAGTTTTATAAAATAAAACCAAAGACATAAAGAGACCATAGTGCATTATATACTACTGTACATGCATAGCATCGGTGAATACGATAACTTACTTTCAGTGGCTACCAAATCAGAAAGTTCTAACTCATGCCGTATGCATTGTATTTTCAAGGAAACTCCCATGTCAGACCAAATGAAGCTGTGAAATTAAACTTGAAGCAACATTGCTGTCTTAGCACATTAAGTATGGGTGGAGTAAGTAGTGCAAAGGTTTGAGGCCTGCTTGCTTTCTTTCAGTTCCATGCCTCAAAGTGGAAGGTGGATGAGTTTTCTAGTGCAGCCTGAGCCTTGTCCCAGCATCAAAATGAGCCAGGAGGACAAAGCCCTCTCGGGCTGTTGGCTCCCCGGAATCTAACCACTTGGCTGGCCAGGCTTCCTGATTTGGCAGGCACTGACGGAGAGGTAACCCCTGATAACTATTGGTCCCAAAAAGCAGCACAGACAGTACTTGAAAACTAGGCTATGCAGAACTCAACATTTTATATCTTTAAGCTGACAATTCACAAAAAAAAAGCATGTTTAAAAAAACAGACGACCAGTCCAGGAAAGCACAGAAACTAAGTTAACTATGTGTGTAATCGTAAAATCAGAATTAGAACTAGGGTGACTAGTACTCTAGATTAAGACAACTGAGAGATGGTTATCGCTGAATAGTTAAGCACTATGGACTATCCACTGATAATTTACCATTATCAGTATTCCGGTAGCAAAGTACACAGTAGGGCTTTTGATTTTAGTGGGAAAAAAAGTATCAGTCCTCTGAAATGGTCTGCTCTTCCCATTTGAATCAAGTACAACCAACTAGGGCTGGGCAATTTATTGATTTTATATCAATATCATGATATGAGACTAGATATCATCTTTGATTTTGGATATCGTAAAATCGTGATATGACATAATGGTCTTCTCTTACCTGCTTTTCAAGGCTAACACACATTAAAGTGATGTTCTTTTCTACCAGACAGAATGTCCACAATTACTATCTAAGAGTGAAGATATTTTGTTAAAGCACCAATTGTCAACCCTAGAATCTCGCCCCAATATCAATATTGAGGTCAAAATATCGTGATATCGGATTTTATCCATATCGCCCAGCCCTACAACCAACACACCTTACAACAGCTTAATGACCTCAAGGAAATTGACAAAGAACTAACACCATGCAACAAAACAGGAATACCATTATGGACTCTATGCAAACGTTTCTCAAAGTAGGGTCAATGGGGTGCTTGAAGGATTTTCAAGGATCATCTGCAGAAAAGTTGTTAGGTTTCGAGTTCATTCAGGATAAAAGTTAGTAAAACAAACAAAAAGTATATATTATAATATATAATTATATAGAAATAAAAAGTCAACAGGGCGCAGTTAGTTATACATTTATTCACCACTTTATTACAGATCCAGTAGTGCCGTTCATTAAAAGTACCAGAAAAAGTAACACCTCGACTTTGATGTCAAGCAAGCTTCCTCAACATTAAACAAGGGCAGTTCACTATGGTTGAGTAGCAGGTCCTAGCATGCTCAGTCATGTCTAATGTCGGCCTTGTGCACACTACTGAACCAAGATACGTAATGGCAGCTGTTCTTAAAACAAGAAAAGGCTGCCTGTGGACAGCATGTTATCACAGAAATAGCAGAACTGATCTATCTATAGCGTTAATCTTCCTTGCTAAATTAGCCCAGCTCGCTCCTGAAGTCACACGACACGTTATAATCAATTGAACTATGAAAGCGAAAGAGGCACACATGTCGAAGAAAGACTCCCTTGGTCGAAATGACTAGCAAGAAATGTTTATTTAAACAGCGGGGGTTCAATAGTGACCTGGACAGGGATAAAAGTAGTTGCTATAATAGTTATATATCCACACAGAAAAAGGCTTGTCGCCACTCAAATTCTTATCAGAGTGGCTAAAGCTCAGCATTATGAATGAGCTAGCTAACGCAAAAGCTAGCCAACTAACGTGAACCAGGTAACGTTAGCCGACCAATCCAATTACGGTAAAAGAACAGAGGAAGCCTTAAGCGACAAAACTGACCAGCAAAATTATTAACAGGAACACCTAAGTTTTATTTTAACACACACTCTCAGCCAGTGTGGAGGCGTGGAAATCTGCCTCCAATGACGGGGGCCTCGTCTTGCTAGTGACCCAGCCTCCCCCTCTCGTAAAATCTCTGACCCGGTCTGCTGCTTCATTCTTCCGCTCAAGTCCTAAGGGCCGTTCCCAGGCCTGGGTAAAGAGTGTAGCTGCGCTTAGACCGGAATGAGCGGCTTTTTCACTATAAATCAACATAATATCGCCGAGAACTGTTAAACACAGCATACCTGTAGTTTCAGTGTGTTGTTCCCTTAGCCAGTAGTGAAATGGCGTAGTTCTGCGTTGACTCTGGGAGACTCTTGACTTCCCAGGGCAGCTCCAGCTTGGCTTTCTTCTGCGCTATCCGTCACACTATCTGCCGTTTCTGGTTCGCGGGGGCGGGTCATAATCAGGCTGCTAGGGAACGCTTGTTTTGTGACTCCAAGCACACCGGCCGGAGCCGTTACTACGCAGGGTAAAGCAAGAGATAGCCCCGCCTTTTCGAGACTGTCTTGATTTATAAATTTTATTAAAAGCAAAAGCAAAAAGGGGAGTGGTCATTGCACTTCCTCAAAGTCCATTTATTTGACTGTCTATGATTAAACCCGAGTCCAAAAAGAGCAATATTATATGGGAGGGGACCTTCAGTATATCTGTGGTATTTAGTGAATTAACCACTTCTCTTATCTAATTTCTTATATCTCTGGTATCTTGCACCCTAACCACACTTCTTTAATCTTCATCTAAGGACAGTATTTATTTGGGGGGGGTCAACACATATTTTGCTACAATAGTTTTACATTTTACAACATTTCTTTCAAAAGTAACATGTGGTATTGTAATGTTTTTAATATGATGGCCAAAAAGAAACCCATGAACAGTGGAATTCAAAGAAATCTGTTTAATATTAAAAAAGTCAAACTAAACATATTATGCCCAGATGAAACTATGAAAACTTTCATTTTGTAAAATTCTCACTGCCTTGGGCTGAATCAGTCATTCCTCTTCTGTGTCAATGGACGGAGGCGGCCCTGCTGCCCGCAGCTCTGCCTCATACTGCTTCTTCAGACCCTTCAGATACATACGTAAGCTGTCGGGGTCCAGTCTGGAGTTCCTAGCGGTCTGCAGGAGGCGGGTGGCCAGGTGGTACACAGCTCTTTGCCTCTGCGTTTCCGGATCACTGTGATGTTTGGCCTAGAGCAATAATAAACCACACCATGGGTTGTGTCTCTTTACTCAGCACTTCTCTGATATAAAGCAGAATTATTTATGGGACATACAAATATTTGCCTAAGTCTGTGGCCTCTGTCATCACAGTAAAGCATTTGACTCACTCAGGGTCAAATATTGGTTTCTTGAACATTAAAGCCAGTTTTCCTGTTTTGCCAAATGGACGTACTATAAAAGCACACCCTAAAACGTACTGTAAATAAAAGGCCCACAGAACAGGTTGAGGCACCAAAGATGGTAGGACAAATATTCAAAAGCTGATCGGAACCATACCAAAAGCTGCTGGCTAACTTTAGAGGCAATTATCTTTGCCTCTTGGATTATGTTTGAAGGAAGTGCAGTCATTTCTGCTGCTCTCAGACCTAGAAGAGCAGAAACAATCTGTTACAATTTTCATGATCAATTTCAACAGGATTGTACTAACATTACACTGACTCTGTACCATAGTGTCTTTCTTCAGAGCATCCTCGATTCAGCAGATATGTATAGACCACACTCTCTGTGCCAGTGTCACCACTGCGTGTGTGCTGAACCTCCATGTGCTGGTTCTCCACATTGGGATAAAGAGACTCGAGTTGGCACAGCTCCATAAAGTGTGTGGCAAACAGGGTGAACGCCTGCAAACAGCCCACACCTTAAAAATGAAAACACTGGAAAACAAATGCTATACACGTATTGACTTAACAGCTTAACTGTTGACTTATGAGGTGTAACACAACAGACAATAGCAAGTTAAATTATAAATATAGAGCATTGGAATCTAATTTATCTGGTTTTCATTTCATTCACAGAAAGGAGTGTCAGTGCAGGACTGTATAAGTGCATACTCTACCTTGTGGCTAAGGAGGAACTCACAAACTGAGTGACAGATGCCAATGCCCTCCTCAGCACTGGTACCACGGCCCAACTCGTCTATGATGATCAGGGACCTGTCACTTACGTTGTGAATTATGTAAGAGATCTTTGGAAAGTAAAAATGCTGTTAATCATAATTTCACGATTTATTTTCCTCATAAATGTAACTAAAGAACGTGAGCAGCCCTAATGCTAAAAGAGAACACAAACACAAAATACCTCCTTCATTTCCAACATGAAGGTGGAAGAGTTAGTTTCAAAATCATCATCCACACCAATTCTGGTGAAAACCTGATCAGCAACACGAAAAGAGGCATACTCAGCAGGGACAAAAGAACCTGCAATAATAGTGCAAAGGCGTTACTCAAAAGTGGAGACAAATCAATGCCTAGCAATTACCATTCCTAATTCACGTGGGGCTAAAAGGAAAGGTTTGCCAATGCTGACCTATCTGAGCCATGATCTGACACAGCGCCACCTGTTTGAGGTAGGTGGATTTGCCGCTCATGTTGGGTCCAGTGATGATGACAAAGTTGCTGCCTTCGGAGATGTAGCTATTGTTTGATATAGGCTGCTGTCCAACTATTCTCTCCAGAATGGGGTGACGACCCTGCTTGATGGCCAGTGTGTCTGTGAACTCGGGGCGCACTGGCAGACACAGCAGAAAAGAAGCAACCATCATAAATACCTCTTCTTGTTTGCGTAACCCCGTCATGCATTTCCATGGAATTATCAAAATGCATCAAATTCAAATAAAGCTACACTGTATGAGTTAGTATTTGGTAGTTTTGTTACAAACCTATACAGCCGGTAAACTGTGAGTCAGTTATTAGGTGCATGATTTCAGCTATAGAATTAAATTCTTACGGTGTTACACTGAAAAGTTGTGTCACAATATAATAAAAGTGGATTTTTGTGAGAGGTGTGTTCAATGGTTCCAGCCAGCTGGCCCCTCTGCTGAGGAGATTTGTCTCAGTAAATACAGCGCACCAGTGCACGGTTATGTAACAAGGGTAATCTGAGTACAAACTGGCCGGGCTAGAGGGGGGCAGGCAGTCAGCGCTATGGAGCGTCTATGGAGATACACTTTTAGACAACTGAGGAGAGGCGCTCACCACCCACGTGGCCGCTGCTGCCCACAACCCACCCAAAAAAAAAAAGAACTGAGGCCAGCAGAGCTGCCAGCTCAGTGAAGCACAGTGCTGCCTTGTGTCCACACTGCCCTCCCTGAGACAACAGATCAGAGTCAGACTGTTTCAGGTTAATTTTACAGTTTGACTGACTTGAGAGCAGAAATAAACAGTGATCATACTTACCATAGTCTGAGATGGTGCATGCATTGGCCAGTGACAGCAACATGTCGAGCATGGATACGGCATCAGACAGCTTGTATAGGCAGTGAACGTGCTCGTGGATAGTGCTGAGCAGTTGACATATCACCCTGTATGAAGACAGGTTAGATGCTGCAGGGGCATTGCACCGGAGGAAAATTAGCTAACTAATAGCACCCACCAGAGGACAAAAAGTAGAACACAACACATTGAATCAGCGGGTAATAAGATAAAAACTTGCTTAGATAAAGAAATATAAAATCTTGCTTCCCCTTTTAATGACTGAGTTGACTAATTTGTGGTTATCTGGGAATTAAAAGCCATTACATTACAATAATAGTCACATCTGTGGTATCAAAACAATAGTGAAAGATAAGCTTTGAACTTCGCCCCATTTCTGCATAATCACATTCATCTTTGAAATGGAAAGAGTGCCAGGGACAGAATTTGACAGCTTCAATTAAGTAATTACTCAAGGGAATTCTATTATTACTTAGCTAAGAAATCCTTTAGATGAGGACAGCCCTTGTTCAAATCCTTCTGTCTCTTTTAATATTCAGTACAGTTTACATTACTATGCACATTTGTAAGTCACAGCATGGAGAGCTCCTTACACATAGGACATGTGAAAGATCTCCCTCAGGGCCTCATCACAGCGGTCGTTCATCTTCATCAGGTCAGCAATAGTGAAGCCATAGTTGTTCTTGTGCTTTGTGACCTGCGGTGGCAGATGTTGAAACCCAGCTTTTGTGTTCATTCAATGATTCAAAATGCATAGTCCCCATGGGGGAAATTCCTCCTTCTTCACTCACAGCTGAGCTAATTGTATCTGTTTTAAGTTAATCCGTTAGCTTTCAGGTGTTTTCACTTACCTGAATTTAGCAGACTTTACCTTAATAAACTCAGGGGGAAGTTTCCCTTCAGGCAAGACCACTCCTTCAAGCTTCATCTGGATGAAGAAACCTCGAGCTGTGCTGAAGCTGGTACGCATTGGGAAACCGTATCTCTCCCCCATCTGATTCACTAGCCCTTTGCATTACAATGCCATATAAAGAAGCTTTGGTGCATAAATACTAAATACAAATATTGCAAACCAACGGTATGAACTGACAAAATACACACCTGCAATGTCGTCTACTATCTCAGTGTAAGCTCTGCGTGCAATGTCGAGGAACTCGTTGATATTTGGTCGGACAGCGTAACACTTCTGGGTGCGCATGTTCAGGCTCCCCTTCAGGTAAGTAGTGTCATCATTAATTACCGTCTTGATCTGCTCTAGGATCATGTCAAACCTGAGACGGACACAAATATATTACAGCACGACCGATTAAGGATTTTTAAGGCCGATACAGGTACAAATATGTTTCAGCCTACAGTATATATATTAAAAAATCCAGAAACGCGTAACAAAACATAAACAGATTTCCCTAACATTAGTTATTTGTTGTTATTTATGAGTTCTCACTAAAATAATAAAATAATTTGTTTCATTGTCACAAAAGAACAGATGAACATCAAAATAAATTAAAGTGCTGATAAATAAAATATATAAAAATATGTACTTAAGATATAAAATGTAAAGTCCTCTGAACAAAAAATACAACAAAAACAAATAATCAGTGTTGCCAACAGGGACGTTGTAGAGCGCCATCTGGTGGACGGACTATGCAACACCAACACTCATAACATGGTTGACATGTCCATTTTTATTTAAATTTTTAAATATTAATTTATCAAAATCATTTATTTGTCATTATAAATGTTTCTGATGATTTTTTTTAATATATATAATATAATATATTTACTATATCGGTCGGGCTCTAAAATATATACAGTGGAATATGTCAGTAGAAAGTATATGATAGTAAATGTGTGTCCGACATGGGCACAAGGCTTGGTACCTGTTGTCTTCCAGTGAGGTGTAGTATGCCTTGAGCAGAGCCGTCTTGCAGTTCTTTAACACCATCTGTTCATAAAGTGTAATGCTTAAAGGACTTACTATTTGCATTCTAACTAAATAACAATTAGTCAAATGCTTTCGCCGAGTAACATTTTGTTTCTATTTCTATCCATGGCTACAAGATCCTTTTGAATAGATTTTACAGACCCTTAACCGTGGCACCAGGTCCAATGTGTGTTTCAGCTGAATGACGTGTGTAATCTTTGCTTCAGCCACTTGAACCTGTAGAAATAGGGCCATTTTGGGACATTTTGTTAATTTAGTTAGTAAAGCATTTCAAAAAACACACACACACACACACACACAAGTTCACTCAATGCCAGACATTTAATTGCGATAAAATCATGAGTACTGAAGGTACTATACATACTGTTTCCTGCTTTGGGATCTGGACAAGAACAGAAAGCAGCTGGTCAATGTCAAGAAAATGACCTATGGCTAAGGAGTAAAAAAGAAGAGACGCTGAAATACTGTGTCACGCTCTCATTTTCAGTAAGCACATTATTAAATGTATGCTTTCAAAAAGTTTGCGCTTATTCCTGACCATTCTTCAGGCCAAAAAAGAGCTCCTCATCCTGCAGCAACTCTTGTATGGTGTCCAAGCGTATGTTGATGGTGTCCACATCCACCAGAGGCTCCAGAATATTGGAGCGCAACCTTCTAGCTCCACCAGGCGTTTTGGTGTGATTAAGTACTCCTAAAAGGGAATGCTCGCTCCTATAAAAAGAAAAGCAGACAGACTGAACACTTACTGTGCATGATTATAAATGCACTACACATACAAAGATAGCGCTGTCATCGTCTCACCCTCTTACCTGTGGTCTCTATTATTGACCACCAACTCCAAATTAGCGGCAGATGCTGAGTCGATCATTGCTGTCTGTTCACTCCCTTTAAAGCTCACTTTGAGAGACTTGGCAGCGTAGACAGAGTTCTGGATGAACTCTAAATATTTCAGCAAAGCAGCTGCTGCTGCTAGACAATAATACCTAAACAAATCATGACATGTGGTCATTAAAAAACAGTAGTCTTACAGTGCATCTATTTGTATAACTTGTTGTACTCAGTGGCGTACTTAGCTTGTACTTCCATGAGGACGGTGGCAAATTCTGGAGCACACAGCTGCTGAATGTACTCCAGTCCTTTCCTTTCATTAAAATACTTTCTTTGGATAGCAGTGAAAGCTACTCCCTGACAAAAAAAAAAAAAACATAATAAATTGCAAATTTTACAGGAACACAACATGTCAATAGGGGGAACGCACAATACGCGTAGTAATGTACAGTGAGCAAGTGAATGAGCATGAGTGAGCGAGCGAGCTGCTTTGAAAGTGGGCATTTTTACTCAAAACATCTATTCTGCATTGGTACCGGAAAGTTTTCTGTGATGAGGTTGAACAGCTTTGTCCCTTTCCCCTTCTCACTGGCTGTGTCTGGCATCAGTATTTCCAGTGGCACCAAGATGTGAATCTTGGTTATGACCTTTAGAAGAGTAACATATGAGTGAAACAGGAGTTTCCTCTATTTTAGAGTCTCTGCTGAGAGTAGCGATGATTAACAGCCAATCAAGCATCTAGGTTATAGCTTTTGACAATGCATGGGTTACCTTGGCATAGGTCCCAGTATCTGCAAACTGTGAGAGTATAAGCTCTGGATATTTCAAGTTGAGACTGGCCATGCCAATCTCTCCCCTGGCCAAACCACGCCCTTCAACTACTGCCACAATCACAGATGCACCAGAGGTTGTGGTCGCAGAGGAGCAACTTGTTACTGCAAAAACACAGAAATCGGAATGAGAAGCACAGCTTTAGCCTTATTGACATGGTCAAACATTGTCTAAGGCTGAAGTACCAGTATGATCAGTCACTGGTGTCCGTGCTGGGTGTGTGCCAGTAGCTCCAGCAGACCCCGGGGTCCTCCTTTGTTTCGGTGTTCCTCCACGGCTGTGGTGGGAAGAGCTATCCGAGGTAGATGGAAAGAGTGATGAATTGTTCCTGCCTAACCTGAGGCTGTGATGGAACTGACCTGTGTCAAGATAAAATATGAGGAGAGGGTCTGTGTCATATTATTGTTGATAATGCCCAAAGACAAGGTCTTCAGGTCTCTTACAAATTTGGCCCCATTGTCCTTCTATGAGCCACATTTAAAAAAAGAAAATGTTGTATCAGAAATGTCATTATTATAGCTTACTGTCTCTATCCTCGTTTTGTGTGCCATTGTTGTGAAAGTGAAAAATGCTAATGTTAGCTTAAACTACTTAGCTATCCATAACATCACCTGAGGCCACTTGGGGGAGTGATGGACCATGGTTGAAAATCGTACTGCTTTCATCTAAACTTTGATGGGATGAATCGGAGGAAGTTGATGCGGGACCGTACGAGGTGGTTTCATTTAGTCCGCTTCTGTCCATTGGGGACACACCCCATGTTTGTCCACATTCTGGGGTGTCACCTACCTCATCTGTGCTGCTACGAAACATTTCAAACCCTCGCAAAGGCAGGTTAATGGACGTTTAATACCAAACTCCTTAATACATCTGGAAAACTCAGTGAATAGACCAGTAACAACAAAAAGTCACCTAAATTGAAGTCCTGCACGTAGCTAATAAAACCCCACACCGAATGTACTTCCTAATCCGCGCGTGAAGCCCGCGGAGAACGCGGGATCACGCGGATCCCAGCATATAGCATCTGCGCATGTCAGCAATGTCACACTTTCAAACCAAGGCGATTGACCAATTGATTGACATTTGTATCACTTATTTTTTTTTTATACATCTGCTAATATAATTTACCTGAATATTTATATGTTAGCAATATAAATACAAAACAAAAGTAGGCTACACAAAGGGATGCAGTGTGCTGTGTTGTTCGCAAGCCATAGTAAAATTTCATTATTCTAATCTTGGAGATCAAAATACTTGAAAGGAGAAAATGAGGGGAAAAAATAGCTGCAATATCCAACTACCCATGTCTATGGGTCATCCAGGGATAGTGAGCCTATACACCTTATAGAAAGAGCTAAACTCCGCAATGATTTAACATCAGAAGGAAATGTGTTAGCTTCAGGAATCTCATATTAATAGGCACGTCTTCTTCTTTCCTTTTTTAATGATGTGGTAGGCCTATTAAATAATAAATTATGTTATTAATCAATATACATCTAAAAACGTGTTTTTCACTTTCTTTATATTGTGTAACTAAGACGAAGAGTGAGACCATTAATGAAATACGCTTTTATTCTGGAAACTTTCAGACCGGAAGTCTTCTGCTTGTTCCGTTCGCGGCCAACATGGCGGCTGGCGCTAATGAGGTTGATTACTTTGTGAGAGAAATTGAGAAAAACGACGGGTGTACCTTAAAGGTGAAGCAGTGCTACTTGGGGGACGTTGGCTGCGTTGTTTGGGATGCAGCTATCGTTCTGGCAAAATATTTAGAGACAAAACAATTTTATGACCCGTCCTCAGGAGTGAACGTCTGGGCTGGCAGGAGTGTTGTGGAGTTAGGAGCTGGGACGGGAGTTGTTGGTCTGATGGCAGCAACACTGGGGTGAGACAACGGCTTAACGTTAGTTGATGCGTTTATATGTCACTGTCGTTTAAATAGTCACGTTAATATACATATATCAACAACTTATCGCAGTTTAACGACTAGCTAAGCAGCGCTTTACAGTGAGTGGAATAACAGCCTTGATATCATTTTAATTATAATCTATAGAAAGCCAAAATATAGTTTTTCATTGACGTGTAGTAACGTTTTTAAATCCCACAGAGCTCTAGTTACTGTGACAGACCTTGAGGATTTGCAGACGCTTCTGATGGTAAACATCCAGGAAAACCAGGCACTTATCAGTGGATCCGTTACTGCCAAGGTACTGAAATGGTTTGTACTTGCATTTCGTTTTTTGGGATTTCAATCATCCAAACTGCATGTTGACATCTTGCAAGATATTTCCAAATGCTAACTAACTTTTTTATGTTTACTCTATTACTAAGGGGCGAAGATGTGTCTGACTTCCATCCTCCTCCACATTATGTCCTCATGGCAGATTGCATCTATTATGAGCAGGTACTTTACTGTAATTTTCTACTTAGGCTTTTCAATTTAAACATGACTCTTGCAAAGTTGTGCCTGTTTCAACATCATTGCAAAACAAAATAAACGTAGTGTAGCACTGTATTCCTCTTTGTGACTTATGATTATTTTCCACAGTCTATTGTTCCGCTGGTGGAGAGTTTGAAGCTGCTCTCTGGACCAGAGACTTGCATTATTTGCTGCTATGAGCAACGCACAGAGGGCGTCAACCCAAAAGTGGAAATGCAGTTTTTTGAGGTGAGAGTCCAACTGTGTGTGTTCCATTTTTAAATGCTAATAAATATGTAAATGCATTTATAAAGAAGCTGATATATTTGACATTACCTTTCAGTGAGTCATTGTGGTGCTTTGTATTACCTTTTAGTTGCTGGAACAAAGCTTCAACTGTGAAGAGATCCCTTCAGACAAGCAAGACCCAGAGTTTAGTAGTCCAGACATCCGCATCCTGCACATCTGGAGAAAAGTCTGAAATTGTGTGGTCACATGGAAATGAGATTTAAGTCTGGCATGTTTATATTATTCAATGTATCTTTATTTCTGCACTCTTTTTAAGTTTTTAAGTTTTTTTTTTTTTAAAGAAAACATGTTTCTAATGTACAAAAACTGTTCTGATATATAGTTATTAAAAAAAACTAGTAAAAAGTGAGTTCATTGTTTAAAAAATATGTTTTTCATACACTATAAACCAAGTTTATTTTATTGGTCTGTGTAATTGTAGGGCTGCGAAGGTCAATGATGTGCAAGTACAGACATAACAATAATGGTTATCTTTAATACAATTAGTTATTTCAGCTTGAGGGATGCCAAATAGACCAGAAAGGGGGTTTTGTGTTCTTTTGGATGTTTGAGATAGAAGATTAGTTTTGCAAATGTTTTGATTTTTTTTTTGTGCAAAACACAATGACAGAGGAAAAGTCCAGAGTTTATAATAATAATAATGATAACTTTTAATCATACTGCGCCTTTCATAAAACACAATGACACTTTACAGAATTACTGTGGCTAAGCTAATGGAGGTTGCAGGCTGGGGTAAGCAGGTGGTGTTTCAGGAGATTTTTAAAAAATGTATGCAGGTACATGGGTGTAGCAGAGGGATGGGCTGCTCAGTAAACTACAAACATGAGACTGACTTTGCTTCTGCTCTTATCCATGGCCCTTTTGTTTTACTGTGCATAATTAAACATACACTGCATTAATGTGGATGTTTTATATTAAGATAATATGCACAGTCACATGTCAGATTTAAATAGTTCTGTAGCTGCTCATTCCAGGGGAGGGGAACTGTGTAGATTGAATTAATGCTTTATGTCATCATTATTATTACTTCAAAAGTTCCCCCCCAGAAATGAGCAGCTATAGACAGCTGTAAATTGTCGTTAGAGTTGTTTTAATAATATACAGGATTTCCTTTAATTGTGATCGAGGTATGTCAATTCAGACATTCAGCACCAGGGGGCAGTCGTTGCTCGAAGTCTCCAAAAAAAGTTTTTAAATGTGTGTAAATGTTTAGTCTGTGCAACAAAACTGCAATTAGATTATTAATCATGAGGGCCTAGCTTGTTATCAAAACTCTTAATATGAACTTTAATTATGAAGACATTGTTGTTACTACATTATTAGAACTTTGGGACAGATGGGAAAATAAATCATGACTAAAATTCTTCAATCCATATGTTTATCTTTGTGTGTATTAGTACATATTTTAAAACCGATGCCAACATAGTGTTTGCTAGCTCTTGCCCTCAAAAGCTTTTGCTCAATGCAAGGGGAGTTCCACCCCAAGCCCCAGATTAGCTGGAAGATTATGGCTCTTTTTCAAGCATAAACCACAAAGTATGCCCCATACTCCCACAGGCATGCAGGGGCCCCTCACAGCCTTTCATGCTGCTCTTTGTTTACACAGCGGCGCTGTACTGTAATGAGCAGGGTGGCCACCAACGCTCAGACCAGATATAAATGTTAATGGTAAAGTTGGGGGTGGGGTTGACAGGTAAAGTTCCATCAAATAGTAAAATCACTAAATAGAATAATGCAATGAGTACCAAGTTTGAGAATGCATTATTAAGATGCTGCTCATGCCCATCCTAATATTTCTCCATAGGAATCCAGGAGTCCAAAACTGACATGGGTTAAACTGGACAGCAGGGACATCTGTGATGGCATTGTGTCTCACCCAATATTTCTTGATTAGATTTTTTATTTAAACAAACAAGTAACTTCATAATCCAACTTTAAGAGGATGCTTTTGCTTTGTGTAGAGTTAATGCTAACTCATTTAAATACAACATTGTGAACAGTTTGCTCATCTGAAGTACAAACAAATACAACCCTTCCTGTCCCAACTAGTAGATTATTAACCAATATCCCAAATGTGAATGTGAAAACTGTATGAGGATGGAGAAAGAGATTGTGTGGTTGGGTTGAATCCTAGTTGAACAATCTGACCCCTGAGTCCCTGGACAGCCTTGTTCTATGATATGACCTATCACAAGAAGGACAGATTGAGATTAATGGCCTTTTTCTTTTTTACAGTTACTAAAATTACTGCAGTGGATCATTTAAGACAATCCTTCCCTGTGGTCCTTCACTGCCCTCTCATTTCTGCCTGGGGCAGCTGGTACGATAAGAGCCAGCCTACTGTTGAAGTCTACTTTGGCTTTGACCAGGATATGTTCAACTAATTAATTTGACTCACAGCTGGTATTAAGTCTATATCCCCCTGTGTGGCTGGGACAGGACCCAGAGGGGTTATTGGGAAGATTAGAGGGGAGCTCCACTATTCTGTGTCAACATTTCATGCTCCTGCTCACCCATAGCTCTCTCCTAGTTAAATCATTTAGAAATATATTTCCAGTCTCTCTGGTGCTGTCTCCTTCTTAAAAGTTAACCAACAAATAAAATTAAAATAGGGTGGTTATAGTCTTCTTGTGGTTGGCTAATTAGGCTAGCACTACAGGGGGATACAGGCAAGCTCAGGGTAAATGAGGACAGCCCACAGTGAAGCAGCAGTGTCTCTAAACTGTAATAATGTACACATTACAGTTGATTCTGATGACCATAAGAAACACTACAGAACAGTAGGGTACATGCTGCATGCACCGAGACAGAATGGGGGCATTTTCTGCCAACAGATGGTGCCACTAGTAAAAATACTCTTACCTGTGTGGAATACCTGCAGTACAAACTACAGAGTTCAAGTCCTCATAAAGAGCTGCATAGGCAACATGGTACACTGTTTCAACACAGGCTTCTTATTTAAATACAGTTTATTAATTATGGCATTAATGATGATGCCATTCACTGGGGCTGTTTTGTCTTTTTGTGTGGGATTAGTCTCACTGTTGTCTTTGTGATTTAATGTGCAATTCAACCCCAGGCCAGTCTGCACTTTCTACACAAAACATAGTGAAAATCATCTACATGGACTCAGTAATGCACGCGTATCACCTCACCCGATCCTTTTAAAACAATAAAACATTAGGGAGCAATGCAGCCCCCCTCCAAACCAGATGGGTTGAGGAGAGTCTGACTCCGTGCAGGCTGTGTGATGTGCACCACTTTGCTGCATCACAGCCAAGTGACACAGAAGATCCTTTGTGTCACCATCCTCACGCTGCCTGGAGCCAAGAGACACTGTTCCAGAAAGGAAGACTCATTTTCACACTAACTATTAGGGAGTGGCTCAAGAATAGACATCAAACTGGGCTGATTAAAAATAGAAGAAGGCTGCAGAAATGTGGGACTCCTATCATCCATCAAAGGTACCCCCACCTCCACAATCTTCCTTTCCACATACACAGAGCACCTTTCTCTCTTTCACATGACAAACAGGGCCCAGTGAACTTTATCCTCCACGGACAGACAACAAGCTAGAGCTCCATTCCAAAATAGATAATATTTGATTAGTTTTGTTTTGCAGCTCTGTCCCCATCTCCAATAATGAGATGCAACAAAACACTCTTTTTCAGTGGATTTTAAAGCAACGGGACAACTAGCTTATAGTAACACAATGCTGACTCAATCCCCCTCATCCCAATGCCTCCCCCCCCCCCCCCCCCCCCCCCCCCCCCCCCCCCCCCCCCCCCCCACATGAGGAGTGCGGGGCTGCTGTTATTTCAGTTGTGCTGCAGTTGAGGGAGGACACAAATTCAGTACTGTGAGAATATTGTGCACACTTATATTTTTGTATACTTGCTCGATATATACACAGGTTCTATAAATATAGGTTCATTGTGACTCAAATGTGGTTTCGGTGATAGTGTATTGATCCCTTGTTTGAAATACCACCTTACGTTATGTGTGGAGACTTGACTTGCTAGTGTCCCGGCGTTCTAGTGCAATGATGTATTTGTCATCATTAGGATGTGTGGCAGCCCAGCACCAAGGAGAGAATAGCAGAGGGGAGGGTGCAGAATGTGTGTGTAATGTTTCCCTGAGTCATTACATCTCAGTAGTCTGAATCTGGACTGTGTGCGTGAGTGGCAGCAGCACCTGACTTGCCTTAGATGTGAGATTTTCTCCAAAGCTCAATGCTGGTGTTCAAATCCAGAGACACTGTCACTCAAAACAGTGTCTCCTTTGTAATTACAGTGATCCTGTCAGATATACAAATGTAGTCAGGCATGGAGCGCAACAGTGTTGTAGCAAGCTGTTGAGGGAGGCCTTTGGGGTTGCTTTGCATTGATCATCATTTTGTCAGTCAGCGTGTGGAAGCTATGAGTGATAACATGGGCTGGTGGATACTGCTGCTGGGTGAACAACTATCTAATCTACGTTACTGCATACTTTGATGTGAGTGTTGAGGAGGTTATGTAAAGCCAAATTGCAGATGCCACATTGCTTAGGCCAGTGCTCTGCAGCATACTGTGTGAATAGGTTGTGTGGAAAAAAACTCCAATTTGTTTCATTTTGCTTTAGAAACAAATGCACTTTTTTTGTTCCTTGCAGCCAAGAGACACAGGACACCTCAAGCTGCTGCAACATCAATAGCGCCACCCCCACCCCTCTTGCCCTATACGTAGTATTGCTTACATCTAAAGGCATGATGCTGTGATCCTCTTAACTCTCTGTGTTACAGCTGGAAAACACAGCGTATGAGTCCAGGGACAAACTGGTTCACACTCTCACACAGCTGAGGCAAACATCCTGCATTTCTCAAGCGAAACCATGTGGACAAATTTTAGGTTTTCACATAATGGAATATAAATAGAAGCCCTGAGGCTTAAAAGATGTAATGGGATCTTAGATTGGATGGATTTTTTAAGTGGATAACTAACATGATTATAGGCCAGTGAGACTGTACTAACAAAACTGTATGGTTAGTGGCTCAAATTATGTATTTAATGCTTGTATGAGTACTTTATCCAATAAAAAACAAATTGGTTATGTCATGTGGACATCCAGCCTTTCATAATAATTTTCTGGTTCTCTGGATTTGTAATTTCCCCACAGCAAGTAACCTTCAGTTGCAGATATGAATGGAATGCATTTGGGACCAATGCCCAGAGTGCACCTTGGACTTGATAGCCTCACATTTTCAAACTTGTTTAGCTGACATATACCACAGCATAACCCCTATAAAAACCATAGCACATGTTTTAGACTGTTTATGAGTAAAACCTGCACTGATACACTTGCAGTCAAAACAATCTTAAGTCACACCCACATTATAAACAGAAAGGAGTGCATATGTGTAAAAAGGAAATAGGGGTTTGCATGTAGAGTGGCATTCAAGAGCATTAACCTCAGCAGGAAACGTGAAAGAACTTTCAGCCACATCCGGACATGTTTTACACTGAGCTCTGAGTGAGTTTATTGTTCCGCTGCTCATTTGAAAAAAGGGCTACTGAAGGTGCAGAGGACAGAGAGATAAGTTTTATAACCAAAAAGGCTTTTACTGTCCTTGAACTGTGCTGTGTAAGCTTTGGCTTGGAGTGTTCCATTTTACCATTTGACAGATAAATAAAACGCTGGGTTCCCCAATGTGCACAAGAATATCTGTATCTGCATGCATGTCAAATCCTACAGTGATTATCCAGCTGGGTGTGGCTGGCTGTTGAACTGTAGGCCAACATTAAACCAGCGATGACTATATTCACAACCCGCAGTCAGAAAGGATTATTACATTGGTGCTACCTGCGCAAATGTTACCATGCAGCTGTAGTTAAAAGGGAAGTGAAGACAAGTGAGGAAGAGGAACCACACCCCTTAAAACCACAAACATAATTCAGGCTAGGTTTGTAGGCATGTAATGAGCAGCTGTAATACCACTCACCACAGTTTTTTCCTGATGCTGTTACAAATCTTTGTCAAGTTGACTAACTAAGGGTGAGCATGAGCTGCCATTGTGACAAAGGGGAAAAAGGGTGTGTTTCTATATTGCAGAACTTTGCTCACAGAGAGTAGAGTTTCTTTCGATTTCTTCCCACTCTTCCTCTTTCTATGTCGAATAGAGGAAGCCACATAGGACAAATCTGTCATAGACATTCTTGTCCAAACCAGTGGAAGTATTTTAGGTCATTTGCCATTTTACGTTGTAAATGATGACACCAATAAGTTACGAATCGGAAGTAAGCTTACGGTTTGTGAGGAGCTAAATGAACATGCTGCTGTGCTGTAGTGAACACAATCATATTCAACCCCATCTTTGCAAAAGCTGACCAGTCTAAGACTTCTTAATCATGAAGAATGAGGACTATTTCAACAGCTCCTATTAGTGAGCTTTCTTTTCTGACCTTTCCTCTCAGGAAGTGTAAGGAATTCCAGATGAGCACAGAGGGAGTTGACAGAAGGGCCGGGGGGGCTCATCTTTACAGAGGAGAGGTCATAAAACATTGCTTACAGTCTCTGTCCTTGCCCCACGGGCCCCAGTCTTACCAATAAAGCTGAGGATCATGTGGTTGTAATGAAGTGGTGGGAACCAAAGTGGCCATTACAGCCGAATAATCTAATGGAGGCCCTCGACCAAGCCGTCACTGAAAACAAGCATTTACAAATACATTCAGAAACTTGGATAAGTTCTCGACTTGCTTTGTTTGTGGCTGATCGTTTCGATTATATACCCTTTTTTTTGTAATCGAGCATTTAAATCACAGCTGCAAGAGGTGTGTGGGTTGTGCTAAAGCTCTTCTGTGGCAGAGGAGCCATATCTGTCTATGTCACCTGACCTGTGTGACAGAAACCTCTGTGGTGCTAAAGCAAACATCCTGAGGCCTCTACAGCAACTTGCCAAGCACCAGATTTTCCACACAGCCAATGCCACCGTGATGATATAGTCACAACACTTGTGGATGCAGACACATGTAGGATACAGTGTCTGATTGTCTTGAAGACAGTGTGCATTCTATTCTTGGAAATGTAAAAAAACAAACACGGGGCCATTTTTTATGGGGATATGTAACACAGGAAACAGTGCCCTTCAGTATACTAAGAGGAAAAGCAGAATAACACCAACTAATCTTCTGTAGCCCGAAACACAGTAGTCACACCATTGGTCACCTTTAATCCTGTCTTTGCCAGGAGAGCAAACAAGTTAATCAGCTTGAATGAAAACTAAAAACATTCTTTCACTGTTTACTAGTCGACAGTTGAACTGACAAATTCAACTATTAAAGTCATATTTTACTGAAATGATTATTCAGCAGCAGCAATAATTAAATGGTGGGTATTTTTAGCAGAGTAGAAAAGGATAATAATACAGACACAATCTTCCTAGAATGTTGAAATCTCTCCATAGATTGTGAAGATATCCCCAACTTTTGTAAGGTTATATAAATACACATAATGGCTGTAGTACTGCCGTTATTAAACACTTATTGTGCCCATGATTATGTGAAAAAAAGTAAAACACATGGTTATGAGTGGCATGTTCATTTGTGAAGTGCAATAAATTGTCTCATTAGCAACCAGTGTCTTCACGGGAAACTTATAACACACATTTTTACCCGATTACATTTCCCTTTCTCAACACCATCCCTGCATTAGTCAACAGACATCCGTCTCACCTAGTGAGAATAACGGACTTGCTTTTTAATGCCAGTCTCAACCAAAAGCAAACCGGTGAAGTTAGGGCTGACAGCTCAGTCAACTCCACTAGGGCTCGCCACCAACATGCAACATTCAAAAATTCACATTCAGCTGTTCATCTCCACCGCCCCTCCAACTCTAATGCCAACTTTCACGAGGCTCTGTTGTTGTTGTTACAAAAAGACCAGCAGTTGGACTTCCTGTTTTGTGTATTTCATTCCCCCCCGCCTTATCTACTGACAAGGGAACTGAGGCCAGAAACTTAGACTAAGGGTGGACATAAACTCTTTGTAAAGTATCCGCCCAATAGCATTAAGCCAAAAGAAATGTTAACACTGCAAACTTCTACTTTGAAATGAGCATTCTTGAAACATTATACATTTATATAATAAGCTACTTAAAAATACATAAATGGTTTGATTACTCACGCAGACCTTGTCACAAAAACTGCTGGTAATCCTTGAAAAACCAGACAGACATAACAGATTTAAAATCACTTTTTTAATAAGACATTACAATGACATTGTTCTGTACATGGTTTCCCCAGTCAAAATAAGAGTAAGAGTTGCACCACAGGGTGTCTTCAACATTTCACCAGTGAATGGCTCCCTCTGACTGCACAACAGATGGATTCTGATGTAGGGTTACTGTTCTTTCGTACTCATGCTACAGATATAGGCTATCATATAATGTCCCAAGACCGAGACTAATCGACCGTGGAATCCGATTGAGAGAGCTCAGAGCTGAATGACATTCCTTTGGAAAGATTGAGTCAACTGACTATGTGTTACCCAAAATCAAAAATGCATCAACAAGCATGTTTAAGAGTTACTGGAGGCCGGTTTGTTGAATATTCAGCACAATCAAGACCTACATAAGGGGACTGGGAGGTGTATCAAAACATATCTGAAGTCATTTGGTTTATCGGATGTCGAGACATGACTATGAAATATAAGCTGTTGTGATTTCTTTCCTCCCCCCTCCCCCTTGCAGCAATCAATACCATTGAGAAGAAATACTTTATCACAGTACTGTGTTAAAACAAATGTCAAAGTCCTCCTAGTATGCTACATGACTTTAAAGATCTCACCTCAGAAGAAAAAAAGAAGATCCAAGTTCAATGCACCAGAGACTGAAGAACCCTGAAACAAGTTTTAATCCAAGAATGAAGTTTAAAAAAAACTTCAGCTTCATTAGAAAAATCATACAAAACAGGGAAAAGAATAGGCAAAGGTGGTGATCGCTGTGGCTTTAACATTAGGACCAATTCATTTAATATTCATCAAGCAAGCCCCAAGACAATGAATGTTATATAGGCCTGCTACAGAGTACAAGCAAACTTTAAGCCAGCAACCCGTTAAAGATAAATTAGTCAATGGGTAAACGTAGTATTAAAATCAAAAGGGAGAAAATCAATTTTTTCTTAACCATACTCATTTTGAGAAGTTACTTGTTACTTGCAACGTTATTATAGTTTTGACCTAAAACAGTCAGCACTCAATCATTAAGATTTGTAATTTGAGGTTAGCCATGTCAAGCCCTCATACAGTCCATCACCTGTGGTCGCACAGGAGGGCTGAACATACCAATTCCTATCTCTGATGCGGGTCAATCCGAGCTTCTCTTGGATTTCGTGTGGCTTCATGGCATCAGGAAGGTCTTGCTTATTGGCGAAAATCAAGATGATGGCATCCCTCATCTCCCGGTCATTAATGATGCGGTGGAGTTCCTGCCTTGCCTCGTCGATGCGATCCCTGTCCGCGCAATCCACCACGAAAATTAACCCTTGGGTGCCTGTGTAGTAGTGTCGCCACAGAGGACGAATCTTATCTTGCCCCCCAACATCCCAGACGTTGAACTTGACATTTTTGTAGGTGACGGTCTCCACGTTGAAGCCGACTGTGGGGATTGTGGTGACAGACTGTCCGAGTTTTAGTTTGTAAAGGATTGTTGTCTTTCCAGCAGCATCGAGTCCAAGCATTAATATTCTCATCTCCTTGTTGCCAAATATTTTAGAAAGCACTTTCCCCATGTTTAACTATTGTGCATAAATACTTGGTCCTAACGAGAAAAATGTCTGATACCGGGATGATGATGATGATTATTCACTCTAACTATAGCTTCCGTTTATGGTCTAACTTGTGAAAACATGACTCAGTGAAGAGCATACGCGGGGCAAAAAGTCAAAAATACACACTCATGTTAAAACCTAACACAGAGTACCTAAAGGCGTTTTACTTTAAAGTCTGTGCGTCCTGTGAAGTGCTGGGACATTTATGTTCAGAGTATCACAGTGTTTTCAGGGCCTGTACACAACATGGCACGGTTAGACTAAGAAGTTGGCAGCAGCTGTTGCAGGACGTTCATTTTGTTCTCCAAATCAACATGAAGCTGCGTGACAGAGACAGACCGTGGCGATTAAAAACTGCAGAGGGCAGACACGGTGTGTATACAAGGCCCCGAAAAAGCCGCGGTACTTGTGATTTCCTCCTGGTGTCCGGTCCTCCTCATCGGGTGCGCCCTTGTTCTCTTCACAGCTGCCGGGGGAGAAAAGCAGTTTTCTGCGGCTAGTCCATTAAGCCTCGCGCCGGGTAACGTCAACGTGATGTGAGGGATGTCTTCGAAACAAAATCCTCGGTGACTCAGCAACACACGTAGCCACTCATGGAACTCCACTTCTTATCCCCTGAAAAGAGATTTAAGAGGAGGGTCATACATGCCAAATTAGCAAGCTAGCTAACATTACCGCTCATGTCTGCTAAAGAAGGCTAGCCATAGCAAGCTAACATTAGCTAGCTCGTTGACTAGCAAGCTAGCCTTGAGCTAACTAGATAACGGTAGTTAGCTTTTGCAAACTAATTATATCTGGATAAAAAATACATGCGGCAGTGACACAATGTTTGGCCCACATCTTTCTGAGTTGAACACTTAAGAAATATAAGTATTTTACCTCCTATCTCCCCCTCCTGTCCCGATTAATACCCCCAGCTCTTGTCTTTCTCCTTTAAGTCGAACTGGTCGCAGTGCTGTTACACCGGAAAGGTGTGGAGCTGCATTAACCGCCACTTCCTCTCTTCTACTTCATTCACTTGCTGCCTACTAGCTAGCTCCATAGACAGTTAAAGAAGGCTAGGACGGCTCTCACTGTCTGTATCCACGACTTATAGCATAAACAATTAAATACCCAAACTGACAGGAAAGAAAATGTTAAAAATGGAATTTGTACACCGTGGATCTAGCTAGTCATAAGTTAACGTTATACACAACAACTATTGTTAGAATGAAACGTTTTGATTTGTTCTAAACTGTTACTATTTTCTGTTAGGTGTCTTTTGAATTACCACATTATATATGAAAACATATTTAATTACATATTGATGGAAATACATTGGTACAATTGGGAATACTTTCAGTAGCCTATCTAACATTAATGTTTTCATCTGTCTAGTGACTTTCTATGTATGTAAAGGGTTACAACCCCCCCTTGTGGCAGTTATAGGCGACCTAAATTCAGTCAGTCCCATGCACGTGCCAATCATTTTTGTGCATTTCCTTTTTTCTGTTTGACGACGGATGTCAATTTTCTTGCTGGTAGCATACAGCCATGTGGATAATAGACATATTTGGCAATCAATGTCTGTGTTATTTTATCTGCAAACATTACTAGGACTAGCATCCCCCCACAGTGCCAAAGTTGGGTATCGAAATGTAATGGGTTTAGGTACCAATGTGATACTTCATTTGTCATTTAATTATAAGTAGAAATCAGGCACATGCACACATAGACTTTAAAAGAGGCTTGAACACCTGCCCTTTTTCCTCCTTAAGAGAAAGTACCCCTTTTACTGGATGCATGTTTATTATTACTATTATTATTATTATTATTATTATTAATGAATATACATTTCTGTATATTTTCCGTTTGCATACAGAAAAAAATCAATACATCAGATCGACAGATGAAACTTTGTCGAGCCATCTCTCTCTCTCTCTCTCTCTCTCTCTCTCTCTCTCTCTCTCTCTCTCTCTCTCTCTCTCTCTCTCTCTCTCTCTCTCTCTCTCTCTCTCTCTCTCTCTCTCTCTCTCTCTCTCTCTCTCTCTCTCTCTCTCTCTCTCTCTCAACGTCAGTAATGAGCGCCGCACACACAGACACACGCCTTTCTTTAACTGTCTATGACATACACAGAGAGACAGACAGCAGTCTCTACCAGCTGCTTGTCCCTTAGAAAGTTTATCTTGGCTTGTGTGGAGGTGAGTAATGATGAACAAAAGACTAAGCAGCCCGTGACTCGAGTTAACATCTGATTAGGCTACTTATACTTGTGGTTTCTCTGTTTAACTTATTTTAAATAAAGCACTTTGAATTGCCCTGTTGCTGAAATGTGCTTTACAAATAAAGCTGCCTTGCCAACATGCATGAACTAATGCTAGCTAAGGTTGAGCTGAGGCATCATGGTCATACAGGCTAATGACACTCCAGGAGAACGGCTACATTATCATTAATATATTTAGTGTTTTGTGTAAATTTCAAATAAATCATTATTTATTAACTACTTGGCCTTTTTTTCCCTGAGCCCCTGCCACCCAAAATGTGCATGTTCCTGACCAGTGGAGCTGGTGATGTGGGAAAAAGAGTCAAAACAGAACCTAACTAAGAGAGACAGAACAATTGGGTTGGGTTGACACTTTAGCAAGGCACTGTATTCGTGTCACATTCTCATTGGCTGAACCCCTCTAAAGGGCAGATCCTAGAATCACTCCTGGTCCTGAGATGTGTTTACTGACAATTTTATCACAATTCTACTGACCAGAAGGAGAGCACACATTGCAACTATTTTAAAATCTTTACACTGTTTATGTTAGTTTTTGTATTGATTTTAAAATTCTTTTACTAGTTTATTAGGCACTTAATGGCCCAGCACCAGACTACATCTCAACATCTTGGAGGATCTGAAGAAGGCCCCTCAGATCCTCCAACTCTTCCCATTTATCTGTTCCACTGAGCAGAACAAAAACTTATGGTGATGCTGCTTTTAGGTACTATGCACCGAGATGTTGGAACAGCCTGCCCGAGGATCTGAGAGAAGCTGGAAATATAAAATACCTATAAACGGAGATTAAAATTCAGTCCGTCCAAATTATAATCATGCAGGGGAACAGGGTCATGTAGTTTAAAAAGACCTCGCCCAACAAAATCCATCTGGGTTCAACTCCCAGTCACAGAGCTTCAACATTATGTTAAACACAACTGAAACTTGTAGTTTGTCTAAGCACATGTTTTGAGGGTGTTGGAATATGGGGGGAAATGTAAACATATATAAAAATCTGTTTGAATGGCCAAGTAAGTGTAAACACATACAGGGAATTAGGCTTTGGCTTTTTGTTGCTCTCAAAGTACATACACAGAAATACACATTTGGGTAAAAACAAGGACAACAAAGTATATGCAATGCAGGCAACTTCCTTCAAATGAAGTTCCTTACTGGCAGGTGAAAAGAAGCAGATGAAACAGCACATAAAACGGTTTCAACCTAAATATGTATGCTTTTTCTGAATAGATTTAGGCTAGTTAAAGATCTAATGAGTGGATTTAATAACAATGATTATGCAACTCTACAGTGTAAACATCAGCACAACAGAAGTCTAAGGATACGAGATGTTGGACACTGTGGAGTCTCCAATGTGGAGAAAATAAAGCCAATCATTTTCAGGCCTTTTGGGAATGCCTCTCCATAATACCTTATTGGCTCAAATTAATGAATAAAGAAATGAATGGGGAAAAAGATTGAAAATGGAGCTTTCCTTTACATTTTTGGATAGAAAATTCAACCAGAGAATAATATATTGAGGAGACAAATACTTATTCAGAGTTAGGTTAGTGGCAGGTAAAAAAAGCCATCATCAGGAAGTTGCTGAAACAGAGAAAATGGAGGATTGGGTTGAAGTAATGTATAACAATTACAGGATTGAAAAGTTTAGAATCAGATACATTTAAGAATTTCTGGAGTAAAAGGTTTGATTTTGTAACATCATTGAGCATAGACTTTATTTGGTTAAAACTAATGTATCTTATGAATCCCCTGGGTTCAAGTCTTGACTTTTCAATTGTACATAAGATTTTGTTTGGCATTATTTTTCCCCAGGAGTGAGCAGTCTTTACAAGAGAGGGAATGAAAATGTGAATTGAAGTGAAAAATGTACTTATTTCAAGTCTTTGGAGTTTGTGGTTTAATTGTACATTTTTGTCTATGTATGCATTTGATCCCTGTTGTGAAATATGAGCTCTGTATATGTGGAAAACATATGATTGCAATGTTAAATGCTAAGAGGACAATGCTGAATTAAATCAATTTTTAACAATTTGTTCTACTTCCACTGATAGTTAAATGACAAATGTGATATCAAATACAGTCTACTCTTCAGGACACTGGTACTATTTATAATGGTCTGTAATGATGATAAAAAAGTCCTTGGGGCTTGGTAGAAACCTGGGTCCATTGTAAGGCAGTGCCATTCTACAGAGATTTAAAGCTCATGCCCTCCTAAATTTAATCTCAGCCCCACTAAAAATTTAAATAATAAGCTTTTTTATTTTAATCAGGCAGAGGCTGAAGGGAAAAAAGCCCTAGTAGTTAGCAAAGAATGATTTGTTTAAAATTTAAACAAAACACAAAATATATCAACACAACTCTTATTCCCTTACCAATTTATCTTATTTCTCTTACGCAATTATTTAATAGTTTTAATAAATACTCAAAATAGCAAAGGAAACTCGAACAAGGGATTGCACCAAGCAGAGGGACATGGTTTCTTTTGCAAATGGCAATACATTCTTTTAATGGTTTTGGTGTTATTGGAATTAACAACACAACAATTTAACTTCATATTATTGCATTATAATTAGTGGAATCCTTTAATGTGTACATCATTTTAATGTAGGCCTACACATGTAAACCCGTACAACATGTCCACCAATAGAAATACTCAGGTCAAGTAGATGTATCTTAAAAACTCAAGTACAGTATTGTTATTTAGTTAGTTTCACACTGTAAGTAGGCTACGTAATTAATGTAAAGCAAGCAAGATATAATGGGTACACTGAGATTAAACTAGTTAAGGCTTTTAGCTTTCCCATGTAAATTTGTAGTGTTCTTATTATTTTACTACATAAATATAAAAATAGGAAAACAGTAGGCTGCTCTGTGTAATATATTAAAATACATAAACATTCAAGGATGGCAGAATAAAGTCCAAAGACTAATTTACACTGTGGTCCCTTTGCAGTAAATATTAAAATGCAGTCAATATTATTCAAAAATAATATTCAAAACAAATTCTTAAAAAATGTATTCTGCAGTTTTATTGTAACCACATACAGTAGTGCAGACGAGTTGACACCAATGACACCAATGCTGTCCAGTCCAATATGTTGGCTGCCTTTGAAACCATCCCCTATCACTGACGTCAGAGTGTACACTGTCCGTCGGCGTTTCAAGGGCAACATAACAGGAGACGCTTCGTACTGTAGGCTACACGTGTTTAATCAAAACGATGGTACCGCCCTCTGTTTTACACGTCACACGATAATGATGGATGTTGCAGCGCTACATAAAAGAACGAAGAAACGGTACCTTCTTTCAACGGTGCAGCACTTAAAGACCACCGGTTTGTTTTAACACTAGCAACAAGCGCTTTTAAAGGGGCAGCACAGGGTTTACTCGTAAGTCATCATGGCGGATTCCAGCAACGACAAGACATACCTTTCCCGGGTTTTATCACAGACTACGCTTGATCCGACAGATGTTGATCCTGCGACAACTATTCTGCTGCATCCATGCGGAAAGAGAATGTTATCGAGCTGCACATCGATCGAGTGCACTGAGCCGGTGGCTTTACGTAACGAGGCGCGAGTCCTGGTTATCAACACCGGAGGAACCATCGGGATGACTCTGAATGATGAGGGTATTTATGGCTACAACGGAATTCAATGTATTGTTTTTTTTTCTCTGTCCTGTGCATTGGGGCAACTACAAGCGTAGAAGCTCGCTAGCACATGCAAGCTTAATAAATACAAAGTCTAAGCTAGGTTAGTTCAGTGATGATCAGAACTAACACATATAGCTTTAATAAGTTAAAGTTTGACTCTACCTAGACATCCAACTAAATTGCATTGAGTTTTTAACCCTCCTGTTGTCCTCAGGACAAATTGGACCCGTTTACAAAAACTTTCTATATCAGAACTATGACAAAAGAACTTTGAAAAAAAGGACAAATGATGATGCGGGGAAAAAAAATCTACAAAAACATTATTTTTTCAAATGCTGAAAAAGTGACCCAAAACATTGGAAACAGTGACAAAAATTGTTACAAAATTGACTAAAATATAATTGACAAAATTGAAGTGTAGAAAAAAAACAATGTTGAACCAACCCAGAAAAACACAAAGTTGCATGGTGGTCGGGAAGACAACACAAGGGTTAAATATTTTAGGCAGGCAGTGCTAAAGACAGTAATGTTACTGTACAAGCTGCCCCTCATGATGAAACTTTCCTTTTAGCTTGAACGACATCCCAGATCTCTCTCAATGAATAACTACATGTTGACATAAGTGCATTGGGCAACATCTGGACATCCTCTTATTTACTCTGTAGTAGCCTATACCCAAAGGTGACAATGCTATAATAAAATGGGATTGTTGTTGAAGGTTTGCTTCTGAATCTAAATGAAATGGCCTGGAAATGAATCACACTTAATTGTGGAGGTACACACATCTTTGACATTTGCAGCAAGGTTGAGATCCTCCAAGTGATGGCAGACAGATGTCAGGACATTGACAAGCAAGTGGCACCGCAGTGGAAAGTGAGTGGCAGCGTGCTGGACAGTGGCCAGCGAGTGACATTTGTTCGACACCTGCCGAGCTGAGCAGCACCACAGTGGCAATTTGGCGCAAATCCGGGAAAGCTACAGGGGACAAGTGTGCATGCTTTGCTTCTCATGACAGGTACTCTGTAGTAAGTCACTTTTATGATTTTTATAAAACTCAATTTCTTTTGTTTTTCATTCATTTTATCTATATTTCCTCCAAGGGGGTTATGATTTTGCCCATCACTAGATGTCCCAAGCTGCTACAGGAGTGCCACAGTTAACAATGTCAAGAGTAGATGTCAGTAGCTTTGATTAGTTAGATTGATTTGATGTATTGGTCAACTTTGCATTAGCACTCAGTTTAGCACCCAGTTTTGTTGCCTGAACATAACCAAACTGCAAATAATAAGTCAGTTTAGTTCAAAAAGGGGACACAAATGTCTCTCTCCTGAGTGATAGTCCTGTGTATGACCCATTCATCCACAGTGATCTCCTGGCTTTTTACTCTTAAAGGTTCCTGCATGCATGGTTTCAGCGCGATTCAATTTGCCCGCCCCCCCCCCCCCCCCCCCCCCCCCCCCCCCCTCTATTTGATCCGCTACCTGCCTGCGCCCTGAACACACTGTGAGAAAGCTCGGCCTCGGGAGACAACACAGTGGTCGTAAACGTCAAACAAACACTAGGGGCACAGGCTGTGCACCAAAATACAACACTGACATGATGGTTGGGGGAGGGGATGGGGGGGTCAGCCACAGTTAGTCAGTTAGGCATTACTGTTATGGAAACATAGCGTGAGGGGCAAGCTTTGTCTGTTTTGTTTGGTCTTTACTTGGAAACTTAACAGAAGTGACGTTACGCAGGAATTCCTAGTGCACCTAGGCGGGGGGGGGGTTATAGCAGCACTTTATCACTGGCAAGCCAGACTTTTCTGCTGCTGATTAGTCCTGATAAAGTGAAAAACAAACAATGTTGTAACTAAAAATGTCAAATGTATTAAGAAACCCATGTGTTTTTTTTAAATACAAAATATTTAAATTAAAAAATAAAACCAAGGATTTTTTTTTATTATTATTATTATAGCTGATATAAATGACTATAAACCTAAGTGTTAAAAAAGAGTGTATTTTTACTACTTTTTATTTTAAAACTGGTGAAATCAAAACCTCCTTGGTGGAAATAAAGCGTTTCTGAAATGCAGACAAATTGCCACTATGGTGCCGCTCAGCAGCTTCTTGACGTGTGCCGAACGAGTGCCGCTCGTGTGTCCCGGCAACTCTCCAAAACCTGTCGTACGCTTTCAACTGAGGTGCCACTCAACTGCCCGTGTCAGTAATATTTTTGTTTGTTTCTAGCATGGGTCTTTTTTTCTGCCACACGACCAAACCAAGGCTATGTCCCAGTTCCTGAAGCATGAGTTGAGTCTACTTTGAACCCTTGATAGATGGTGTGCTCTAAGGTTTATAAGAATCATAACTACAGGGAATCCCCCTTTAGTTATGATTAATTCTTTAAGCCTCTGCAAGTGTCATTTCTTACATTTACCACTAGGGTTCAGTATGAGACTGATGTTAGGTGTTGAGATGTTGAGATGATTTTAAATCCCCTGTACTATTGTTTTTCACTGTCACTGATTAACAGTAATCCTACAGAGAGAAAGCTTTGAAATGTTACAATACCCCTTTTTTCTATTTCCGTAACCCACAGTGTTAATCCCACAAGCCAATGCATTTGTGCAGAACCTACGCAAGTTACCCCTCTTCCACGATGAGAAGTATGCCCAGGAGACCTGCCTGTTTGAGTACTATGGATATAAGAGCCTGGTCTTGCCGTAAGTGCACCCAGAATTCCTCCCTGCTCAGTCAGCACATAGCTATAACTTCAAAATTACAACAATCTACAGTATGCTGTGCTCTTCTGACTCCTAGGCTCTTGTCTACAAAGTGTGAGGATTTATGTTCTCAGTGTATGTTTAGTATCTATTACTTTTTTATAGACTTTTTTTATATAATGACTGTCTTATAGATGTAACAAACTTTGTTTTGTTTAAAGTCCCCTTCACAAAAGCATAAAATGAATGTGTTGTTTTTACCCCCGTCACAGCCATCTGGGTTTATCTTTGTTCCCTTGATATTTAAAGTAAAGTGTAATTATCCGCTACCTGGAAGATTGTGAGCATCATGCAGGCTCAGTGGTGATCACAGGGTTGCAAGTGTCTTTTACTCTACGTGCATGTATAACAGTGTGCAGTACCAGCAAAGGTAATTGTCATTTGCTAATTCCGAATATTTGTCACCTATAATGAACTTAAAGATTGTCATGCAGTGTGTTCTTCATTTTTCGTCCTAGAGAGCTAAACCAGACCTTAAATGACTGTTTATCTAACACCCTAGAGTACAGTAAGTTTAATGGTCTTCACACAGTGCAAGGTACATTTCATGTCAGAAAAAGCCGAGACTGAATGGAAGCAACTCCCTTTCCGCAGTGGTTTTAATGACTCTAAACTGCTTTTGTTGCTTTAACAGGAGGCAAAAACCCCATGGTGACAATCTATTTCATGGGTACTGAAGTACTGGTAGCATTGTGTGTACCTGCACTGTACTTGAGAGTGGTTTGATGTCTCTGTAGTCCTTAAGACCAAATGTTTGGGTGTGCTTGCCTGACGGGAAATGCCTGCCGACGTGGCCTTTGGCAATAGGAGCAAATACCAGGAAGGAAACAGGAGCACTGAGCTTTGCATTGCCAAAAGTATTTTTGTGTCTCCTACTCTACGCTCGCTAATGTCACTGTCACCAACAAGCCAGCTGCTTTTATGTGTGGCAGAAGAGTAGCCAAGCTGAGATAGACTAATGTTTGTTCGAGGTTTCATTTGTGAAAAGCTGCTGTTGGCATGCTGAGAAAAGCTAGGCTAATCTACTCTATTGCTGTTTGTGTAATCAATGTTGTCTTGATGTCTGGTGCTTATGCTGTGGAGCAGTGAGAGTGGAGCCCCTTGTGACAGGCCTCCCCAGCTGATCAACGGCCTCTTCATTTTCTTAATTGTCAGCAATAGTGGGGGCACCTCTGCCAGAAACGTACCCTTACTTGCTCATTTCCATACTTCCTTCACTCTCTGACTGCCGCTGTGAAAATTGGCGTAGCGGCAGTGGGGTGTATGGTAAAGATAAGGTATACATATATCGGGTGGTGGCAGACTGTAATATGTTTGTACGGCTTTGAAAAATAATTTCGGAGGACTTTTCAGCTTTACACTCTACAACCACGCACTGCTCCTACACCTTCAGCAACTGCACAAGAGCTTTATGTTTGTTAATTAGCTGTTTGGTAGATGTCTTAAATGATAGCAATCAGTTTACTTTGACTAACATAGTAATACTATTTAAATTTAACAGGAATCCATGAGCATGTTTTTATTAAATTTCTTGTCATTGTTTGTGGTGAAAATGTGATTTACTTTTTGCTCATCCTCAAGTTGGCATAGTGTTAATATCAACTGAATCTACTGTTGGCTTACTGCAAAGTATAAAACATGTTGATATTATGCAGTCCCAGCCTGTGTTGAAGGAGGGAATTAGTTTATTGATTTACTCAAAAGCTTTATTCATGTGATGTTGAGAGGCAACGCCACAAGGCTGCTTGCACCCCCCCCCGCCCCAACTCTCCTCTTCCACTTCTTAAATCACACACACACACGGAGACATTCATTATTCGTAAGCAATGAGGCATCTTAGCATGGGTATGCTAATGTGTAGCTTCGCAACACCTTAGGGTACCCTGCCAGATAGATGAATAATTGGTTATTTGAATAGTGTTTTCTTTCGGGCCCTTTGGCTTCAAGATTATCATCAACATATGTTCTTTAGTCGTGTATGGACTTATGGTTAATTAGAAGAGTGTCTGTAAGACCCCTGGTTGGGTGAACTGGGGCTCGCTTGGTCGTCCCCCTGCTGTTCCATTCACCTCCGATCTTTATGTTATAGGGGGGATGTCCCACTCTTTCTTTAAAGGAGAGATTAAACTCTGCTTTATACAGAGTGGTTGGTGGGACGCCTGAGTTAAACTCAAGTTAGAGGTGACATACACATGTATACAAAGCTCTCTTCCTTGTTATCGGAATGAAAAAAAAACATGGACTTTCGCCCTAACCTGGAATGACTTACTAAAGAACCCTCAAAATCGTGTCAGCCACGTAACGTCCCTCAGCTCTGCCTTTATTTACAATACAGGGTGGTAAAGCTCCACAGAACATTAAGTATTTACTGTGGAAAGGAAAAATGGCATATTTTAAGGTACTGCTGTCTTTAACAAAGCCAACCATGCCCCTCCCTTTTACACTTCCAAAATTCTCCCTCAGTGTTTTGGCACCCCACTGCTGAGACAGAAGGCCTGCCTAAATAGACTTTGTCTCGCTTCGCAAAGTCGGTTTGTTTTTTAGCGTTCCTCTTTCTTTCTTTAAAGTCACTTCTCAAATTTAACCAGAACTTGATCCAACTTTGTTAAACGAGTACATGGAAGACAAATAATCATTCGTCACAGTGAAGATAATCATTTGTTTTAACCACGTGTCCGTTATGTGTTTTGTAGTGAACGCGTTTGTTGCAAAACCTAAACTGCTGGTTTGCACTATTTAAAAAAAAAAAATATTAAATTTGTGTATATACTACCATAAACTAAATAAACCTCTTTCTTTTCTAGGCTGAGTAAAAGCAACAGCAGGATAGTCTACACTTTTTTAGAGTACAACCCTTTGCTGGACTCGTCTAATATGACCACAGAAGACTGGGCTAAAATTGGAAAGGACATCGAGGTACTTGCTGCTGGATCTATTTTCAATTGTTAGCTTTTTCACCGACTCTGTTTCTAAACAAACACCTCATAATTTAATCAATCGGACCTATAATATTCATATTGCTAGAAAATTGTATTTACCCTGTCATATAAATTATGTTTTTATTTTATTAAACTATGTGGTCTTTTTTTCTTTTTTTTAGGAAAACTATGAAAACTATGATGGTTTTGTGATCCTCCATGGCACAGACACTATGGCCTACACAGCCTCTGCCCTGTCCTTCATGTGTGAAAATTTGGGCAAACCAATCATCATCACTGGATCACAGGTTAGAGCTGCTGTCCTCAAGAGTCCAAGAAAGAAAAACATTTTTTTTAAAGTATTTACAGCCCTCTTAAGAACAAAATATATCCTGTCTTCAGGTGCCGATCTATGAGATGAGGAATGATGGCATAGACAACCTGCTGGGGGCGCTGCTTATTGCTGGCCAGTTTGTCATTCCTGAGGTACAGAAATGGAGATGGAACATAAATACCACTCGCCTACATGATATCAGATTATTAGAGACATTTAATTTTAATTCGGAGCTTCAAAGAGGAAAAATATTTATAAATTTAAGAGAGAAAGAGAGTAAATATGGTGATCACCTATAGTGTCTTTCTTTTGTGAGCTTTCCTTTATTACTATCAAAACTTTATGTAATGGGTTGATAAATGATAAATTAATTTTAAATTAATTGATAAATGAAAATAAGTCAGGATTCTGTAATATGATGTCCCTATATATTTGCCATACTGAGAAAATACGGCGTGTTTGGCATAGATTGGTGTCGGCACCACTGACATGCAAAAGGAAACAAAAGCTCTCCTAAACGACTTGCTAATGACAGTGTTTCGCAATACTGAACACCAACTAACAGGAAGAACACCGAAAGTGTTATCTATGTCTATCGATCTACAACTAAAGTGCAGTCAAATTGTTGTCCACTGACTTTAATTTAGCATATAGGGAGTGCATTAAACAGACTATGTTTTTCTCTGACTAGTGAGTTTTAATAAAAAAGGATGCTATCTTTAGACTGTGTACACAGGTTACGTATATGTTAGGTATATGTTTAGTTCTGCAATGTTCAAATGATATAAGAGTAAATGTTTCATGTTTCCAATGAATATGTATTTGCCTCTATTCAGGTGTGCCTGTATTTTTACAACAAACTCTACAGAGGAAATCGTTCGACCAAGGTGGATAATGGGAGTTTCAATGCATTCGCCTCTCCTAACTTGCCCCCTTTGGCCACTGCTGAAGTGGACATTACAAGTAAGCCAGTGTGGTGTAATGGGTCTGTCTATATGTGAAAAATAAACGTCACTTTTTCCTAATATGTTTTCTGCATCTTTTCCCTAAGTCAACTGGGATACGGTGTGGAGGGCAAACACCACAGAAAAGTTTAAAGTCAGCCCTAAGCTGAACAGGAACGTGGGCCTGCTCAGGCTCTTCCCAGGGATCACCGCTGCTACTGTAAGTCGCTCAGCCCCGACTGGACAGAGGTGTTTACTCTCTCTGTCACAGCCACATGTCTAGAGGTTTTTGGGGGGTGGAATTATTCAGTTGCTTATAGTTTGATGGATTGCTTCTTGCAGAGTCTTGACTGATATGTTCAGGTTTGTGGGACACGCTTCAGACAAAAGAATCACAGTACAGATCAATTATCAACTGCTAGATAATTTGTTTCATAATATTACAATTCACCTTATGTTAATAATGTAACCTGATGTATGTTCTTTTATTTATAGGTAATAACACAACACATTCACATCAACACCAAATCATATTGTCGAATTAGGATAGGAGTAGATTTAAAAAAATTTGACCAGCATGCTACAATTAAAGAAAAAAAAGTTTAATAGTTTTAAAGTGTATTAAAATTGAATTAACTATATGTTCTTTAAAGATAACTAACTGCTTAAACCAGCGGTTTTGTCTAACTGCAATAAAATATAGTTAACTTCATTTTATTTGTGTTATCACCCATCTTCCGTTACCTTCCTGGTCATGTCAACTGCCATCAAAGCTCAGCCAGAGAAAGATGAGAAGGAGTTATGGGCCATGACCAATCCCCTGGCGTAGATGCTGAAACATTTAGCTGCACCTCCCCATGCAGAGGCTGCTGGGAGAGTAACTTTATTGTCTCAATCTGCTCCCGCTTCCCAGCTTGGCTATCAAGACTTTCTTACAGCCTTTAACTGCCTTTATGAGGTGTGTTGATTAGGCACCAGGCTCTCGTGTGCACCTGTCTCTGCTATGTAAGAGCTTCATTTGTTATCTGCATCAAAAAGTTAAATGTATTAAACTGCTTATCACATAAAAAAAAAAAAAGACCAAACCTGACACTTTTAATGTCGCCTTCTTCTAACATTTAATGGTTACTGTTCTGGTCCTGCCAAGTGACTTTATGCCTGCTAGCACCTTTTTAAATTAATTGCTCTCCTTCCTGCCATTTCTGTCATTGTAGTCATATGCCATGGCTAATGAGGTGGTATAGGGCCTCCCTGCTAGCCAACCAGCGACTGAGATACTGGTCTCATAGATGTCACCAGATGGGCTGTTTAGGAGAGTGGATTGGTGTGAAACGCGCTGCAAGAAAGATAACATGGAATACTAATTCCTCAAATTGATTGTTCAGATTTAAGAAGCCAGTTCAGTTGGCCATAAATCATAGGAGTTTGTAATGGGAAATCCTTTGCATTCTGTGTCCAGGTAAGGGCTTTCCTACAGTCGCCCATGGAGGGTGTGGTCTTGGAGACCTACGGCAGTGGAAATGCCCCCGACAACCGACCTGACCTGTTGCATGAGTTGAAGGAGGCCACCAACTCTGGTGTCATCATCATGAACTGCACCCAGTGTCTGAGGGGAACCGTGTCTGCAGCTTACTCCACTGGCAAGGCATGTCACCTACTACTGACCCATTTACTACATTTTTGTGACGGGCTGTCCAGTTGAGAGAATAAAATAAATTAAAAAAAAATATATATATATAACATATACCTATGACTTCTCAGGTATTGAAGGATGCAGGGCTGATAGCTGGCCATGACATGACTCCAGAGGCTGCCCTTTCAAAGCTGTCTTACGTATTAGCCCAGGAAGACATGACTCTTGATGAAAAGAAAATGGTCAGTGCCTAGTTTCAAAAGTAATATTGCTTTTAACAGAGATATATATATATATAATAATAATAATAATAATGAAGGTCAAGTGTGTTTGTGTGTGTGTGTGTGTGTGTGTGTGTTCTAGATGATGGCTCATAACCTGCGAGGTGAGATGAGTTCCGACTTGGCAGGAGCCAAGCTGTGTCTGAGAGACAGCCGTTTCATCCAGGTCATCGCCAAGTCTCTCAACATCAGCTGCAAAGAGGTGAGGGCACCTCCCATATACAGACTTCAATAGTGTCACTACCTATCACTTCACCATACAAACGGCTGGATTTCCAACAAAACCAATTCTTTTTAGCTTATCCGATGAAAAAAATCCCTTGACTAGTCATGATTAGACATAAAATTTGCCAAACAAGTAGAAGTTCTCTTTTATAGCATTTAGCCTACCTTGTCAAAAGCTCAAATGAAGTTACGCCAGGCCGGCACTATCCTCCATCCATCCATCTTTGTCCGCTTATCTGGTATCAGGTCTGGGGGGGGAGCAGCTCCAGCAGGGGACCTCAAACTTCATTTTCCCAACTCACACTTAGTGCCACATAAGGCACTAAGTTTTTTATTAAATTAATTCAACCGTCAACCTTAGGAGGATATATTAGACTGACATAGCGTCAGTCTTCATCCAAAAACCTCTTCTTGCTTCACACAGTAGCCGCAATAGCCACATTTGACAACTGTGCTATGCTGTTGGTGCACTGCAACTTTATTTGGACAGGGCCCAGAGTCTAAGACAGGGTAGTTATTTGTATCATGGCTAAAACCACACTTAGGAAAGCTAGTGTCCAAGCAGCGTCATTTGAGCTTCAGATGTGGTATCGACGAGAATGCGAATCTATGCACCCATCCGGTACCACATCATTTAGGCCCTAAAAATATTCTTTAAAGTAATTTCACCCAGATAACACGCTGCCATTTGCTAACATTAGCTCTTTGCTAGCTTGTTAGCAGTCCTAACCGGAACCAGTCTCGTAGTGCCAGGCCCATCTCCACAGCGCTGTGTCAGAGTGTCATTTTTGTTAGAGCTAACGTTAGCAAAATGCTCGCAATTTGGCAATAATTTACACTGGAAAATCCCACCAGTGAAACTGTAATGTGTTCAGTAAGCTAAACTTCAAGGGTGGCACTAAGAGTTGCCAATTTCAGTTTCACCACCGATTTTATATTGTTATTGTACTGTTTAAAATGCTAAATGCTTTTTATTTAATTAAATTGTGGATGCACAGTTATTTGTTTTTATTTCTAGGTTCATTTGTTTATTTTCTTTATTGGTTATGACTGACTGTCAAACAAGATGATAAACATAGTTCAATGGCATTCATTCTTTATTGAATCGGGTTTTAACCCGAGCCAAGCCTTACAACAATGATAGCAATCATATCACATTGATACAGTTTTAGTAGTATACAGCTGTTAAAATATAACTAAAATATATATATATTGTTAACTCGGTGTCAGTTGATGTACAAGTTTAGGTATCGGAATCAGTATCAGGAAGTATCTTTATTTGAAAGGTTTCTGATTAAAGTCTGTGGTGTATACAGGAGCTGGAAACCATCCGTGATGCCCTGAATCCCACCCTGGCATGTGCTGCTGCTAAGATCGGAGACATAGACGCCTTGAAAGCCCTAAAGGAAATGGTGAGCAACCCTACAATCTCAACTGCACACTACCCACAGTTGATAACCATTACAGACTTTTAATTGTTTGTCATGAAATGTAATAACCCTTTCATACACACACCCTTTGTTTCAGGGAAGTGTTGCACCGGGAAATTTGCCCTGTCAGCCTATTACCATCCAAATCAAATGCATCGACCTTCTGAGGCTATGACACTCTAAACACAGTCTAGCGCAAAACTTTAATGCCAGAAGAGCAGCATTTAACCAGGCTTATCTCAATCATGTTTATTTTGTGCGGTCAACGCACCCAGGCGAACCTTAAACACTGATGGTTTAACAAATTTCCAGGGTTGCTGTTCCTGTATTAGAAGAGTATTGGAAACACACAGGCACACAAGTAAACAAAACATGAGGCTGGACTGGTAAGGCAGGCCCAGAGTTGCCCCAGCGGTCACGTGTTTGTATGTGGCTCAACTTGTATGCAGTCGCTGCTGGTATTAGCTTTTCTATGGACACATTTAACTTGTCCGACACATTTAATGTGCTACTAAATGGGCTACATTTTTACCACCTACAGCAAATGTTTCATACATTTCCCCTGCTTGTGGTGAACTTTGTCTATAAGGTTTATTTATTTTTTTCACTTTGTTTTTCATTTATCCTCCTTCTACTTATTTATTTATAAATGGGTTTGTTTGTCGCCTCTGTTCTACACAGGCTGCTCAGCAGTAATATAGAAAGTTACAGAAATTGCACTGTTAAGAATAAGGCTGGTAAAAGTAGGAAAAAGCTTTGGCCTCATAGATAATACTTCTTACTTTAGTGTTGGTCTTTCAATTTTGTTGGTTTTTATTTTATTTTTTAAGAAAAATACAGAATATCACCAGACCTATTCTCCATCCACCTGGTGAAGTACACTGATGTTTTCATGTGTATCTTTGGCACAGGGCAGTAACTTGTCTCTGGGTGACTATGATGGACGCACTCCCCTGCATGTTGCCGCCTGTGAGGGCAACCTCAAACTGGTGGAGTACCTACTGGGTCAGGGAGCTACAGTCTATGCTAAAGATCGCTATGGGGACACCCCCCTAAGCAACGCTGTACGCTTTAGGTAAGAATCCCCTCTTTTTAAAGAGTAAGGCCTGATGTGTTGGTTGGTGTTTATCCGTCTGTTTCAATTTCCTTGCGGGAGTCATCCCAAAAGGATTAATAAAGATAAGTCTAAGTAATAATGTTGTTTATAAAGTTCCAAACACAACATTTTAAATCTCCCCATTTGGCCATTAGTAACATTTTAGTGTTGCCTCAAAATATGTTGTTAATAGCTGCTATAGATGCTATAGACTTCATTAAATGAACTGCTGCAAGGAAAAGTAGAGAATCTGGCTCTGCCTAAATGACAGGAATGGAGCAGCAGCTGTCGGGGGGGCGTTGAGTCCAGGGGAGCAACTTGTAATGAAGTTTAGAGGCCAGGCAATAATTATAAACTAATTAGGCTAATTGTCATCAATTGACAGTTTAGACAGTGTTTATTTTAACCAAAGCTTTTTTTTTTTGTCATTCGTTGACATTGCTGTAAATGTCTATCGGGCAAAAGCCACGCTTAATGTTTCAGTTTTAGCGCTATGCTGAGCCTCAGGGTGTAAACGTTGTATTTGTCAAAGCTGTGCCAAATGGCTGTTGTCCTATTTTAACGGTTGGCACTGCAAGTAAGGACTTGTTTTCTTTGTGATGATAGAGGGATGCATTGGTGCGCTAACACCTGCCATATTAACACTTCCTGTGCTACACACCTCCGCTCACTTTGTCCTTTCTGAATGTATTTCATGAAATGACTCTAAGTAATTAGAACTGGAGTTTTGAGTTTGAACTTTCAGGATGTCACCATGTCTCACATGCTTTGAATGTCACTGGCATTTTACAGCGCACTACAGCCTGATGCCCATATAAGGAGTGACAGAAAGCATAGAGAAAGCAGGGTTAAGGAACAACTATGGGGAGTGTCCTCTGAACCAGTCCTACCAACCTGCTCCCAGTTTCACAGATGAAAGATACTGGCTTCTTTACGGTCTACAGGAAGTTTTCTTAATTCTTTATAGTTTCATTGGCTGTGCCTCTACATACCTAACAACCTTAAGTGTCAGTTTGAACTCTTAGGTAACTTACCTCATTACATAGCAAGCTAAGCTATTAACTCTTTTTTAAATTTAAAAACAAACATCCTGTCACCAAGTGTCACTGCAGGTGACTTGTGCGTGGGTGGTTGATTGCAGGGGATGAGGAACTTGTTCTTACACGCCAAACTACAATCACTGCCATACTGGCTCGGAAAGTCAAAGAGCATTAAATTGTTTAAAAACAACATTATATAAGTTATCCTTTTGAACAGGATTTATTAGCGATGCTTTTAGTGTCAGCTTTTTTAACTGAATGATATGCTAGTAATATGTATGTATTACTTATAGTAATAAGTATCTATATGTATATGTATGTCCTCTGAATAACGTAGGAACAAGGATGTTGTGAAGCTGCTGAGAAAGACAGGAGCCCACTTCTCCAAAGAGGAGTTGGATGAAGCAGGAACCAAACTTTGCAGGTGAGACACATAAAAAGCCCCAAATGTAATGGTTTCTCAGCCATCATTGCACTGACCCATGCTACAGCGCTAACTCAGGCTCAACCAGTTGTCCCACTGTCACACAAACTGTAGGAATGCTCCCTGGCAACATAGCTTTGGATCTGTTCTGTCTCTAGTGTCGCCAGGTGTACGACACACCGGCCGGCCTCTGTTTTTTTTATGTGCCTAAGAATACCCGACAGGTTTTGTTGAGACAATTCCAAGTTACAGTTTCTGAAACACACCTTTGTAAGGTACATTGAGCATGGCTGAATAAGTGAAAACTCTATTGATTTATTCCCTTGTACTGCTGGCCTAGTTTAAAAAAAAGGTATTTTTACACAACTTGTCATTCAGCCAGTGGCTATTTCATTGTTGATAATGCAGACTTTAGGAAACAGAGCCCTTTTCCATATAAACTCATGTCATGTCCTTTTGTGCGTCAGCCTGGCAGCCAACGCAGACCTGGATGGCCTAGAAATCTGGAGTCTTGCCGGAGCTGATCTGAATAAACCAGGCTACGATGGACAGGCAGCAATTGGAGCGGTGGGTTCTAGAGACACGTATTCCACTTTGAAATACCACAATTCATGAAGGGAAAACCCTATCTTATTAACCATGTCGCATTAACCCTTTTTCACCTGTCACAGGCCCAGACTGCTGGCAATCAGGAAGTGGTGGCATTTTTAGGCCAACTCCTGAGCAAAAAAGCCGAGGTAACCACTATTTTCCATTCTAGCTGCTCCATCTCTGTTTCTTTCGCTCAGACAGCTTTAACTTAATATGCACACTAGTGTAAAATTCATATTGGAAAAATTCTCTGTGTATAACTGCATCCTAATAACACATTTGTTTTGTTTAATTTCAGACATTATATGGTTGGTTTAATGATGATGAGGAGGAGGTAAATGAGATGTAGTAAATGTGTGTTTCACAGTTTATACGTTTCCCATATTCAGCATGTGATCCAGTTTAACAGGGCTGTTATGGCTCCCTTTTTCTTTGTTGTACATGCCCTTGTGCCTGTTATCAATCAGTCAATCCATCCATCCGTCCGTCCATGCATTTTATAAACTGCTTGTGGATCCCAGCATGCATTGCACAAGAGGCAGGTTACACCTCTGGATAGGTCACAGTCTTGGGCAGGACTAAAACACACATGTACACAACAAATGCATTCACACCAACAAACAATTCAGAGCTGCCACCTCACCTGGCTCCAGACAGTGGGAGAGAAAGGGCTCAGTTGTCCCTGTTCCAACAGTCCCAATCATCATTGGCCCATGGGGCCCTTGTGCATATTTTATTTCAAATAACACACACGATACACTTTGATGCACTGAGAACTCAAAGTTTGGAACAAAAGAGCACTTGTAATTGAAAAATTGTATTGAAAAATGCTAGTGCTGTCAAACCATTAAAAGATTTAAATGTACATTGTTATCTATTCTAAATGTCCCTTGATTTCTTTTTTTCCTATTATATTGTTTCTCATTTTAATGCTCTTATCAACATGGAAAGGTAGATTAGCTTGCCTTGTGCAAATGTTTTTTTTATTGACAACAAGATTGACATAAAGCCTATAGTGTTTAATTTCACAAGTAATATTCTCCCTTGGAGAAAAATAATCTCTCACACAATGTAACACTGTCCATCAATAAAAGGGGGAAACAAATATTTTGACAAGGGGGGGAGAGAATTCTCATTAGCTGTGTGCTTAGCCATCAAGTGGTATTGCAGACTGGACGTGCTGCGATGATAGCTCAGTTCACAACAACAAAACACACAGATCACTTTGGTCTTGTCAGTGGAACTATTTGACAAGACAAGTTTCATCAAAACTACGTCAGATAATGTCTGATCACCTTTTAATGCCTGCCTACCAATGACTGTGAATGCTAAACCTGTGCAGCCTGCTTTACACCGGGCTGACCAGGGTGTGTTTGTGTGTACACACTGGTAGTTAATCACACTGAAACACCTCTCAACTACCCAGTGCTCCCTGTTTATCTTGTCTCTTTTTTTTGTCTCCATAGCAGAGCAAAGTGATCTAACCCATAGCCACCCCGACAGGACTGTGAGCTGAATCTACCTTAACCAACAGGAATCGTCCTGTGACTGTTGGAATCCACTTCCCCCCACAAGCCGTCCTATACACACTGTCCACTGTCCTGTTGAATTTCACAGCTTTGCTGTCACTTTCTGTCAATTCCTTAATACTTTTTATAGCCATCGTTGCTCAAAGTGTTTCCCTCCAAACCCATTGATTGTACAATATTGTGGAACCACTGCTGTAAGTGCAAGCTGATCACAAACTGCAATACTACATGTATGTGTTCCAAACATGTCCTACTGAATAAGAAGGTCTAATCAGGGATTAAGGGTGAAACACACCTGAACTGTTTTATCATGGAGAGTGCTGAAAGCTCCCATTACTCCTTCAACAGTGACGGAGGTTTGCTAAATTACTTGATCGAGTAATGTCTCTTGCTATGGCAATATATTCATGTTCTCTGCAACTACAGGGTACATTCACAAATTGTATTTGTATGCTTATTTTTACAGTGAGAAGCTGGAAAGTATCATGTAAACCAATGGAAAAAATCATGTATTATCTGGTGTGTTATCCAAGTGGAGCATTACTCTGCTGCTCCGGAAACAGAGGTCTTCATTTGCTGTTGTTCAAACAGGTCCTACAAAAACCCGTAGTTACCTTTCAGACTCATCCAGCCTGTTTCTTAAAGTGATTACTAAGCTGGAAAAGCTACATATCTCACTTTGAAATAGAAATTCAGACTAGCATTGTGTGAGTCAATTAAAGACTGCCCACAGTTTCAGTGGATCATTATGTCTTATGAATGTTTTCTGATAGTCTCTTGTGTCCACGATAAAAAAAAAAAATAACTTGCTTTGCTTTCCTTTTCCTTTGTTGTGTATCAAGTTTGTTTTTTTAAGTTGATTACATCAATCTATAGGCCAGTTTTTTACACTTTAATGTTTACCCCTTTTAATCCCATTAATGTGACTTTAAAGTGCAAAAGAATTGAAATGATTTTAAATTGTTACCAATGCAGTTATTTACCTACTGTTGTATTGCAAAAGTGTGTGTCTGTGAGACAAAATAATTATGTGGTCTTCCTACTGTGAAAAAATAAAAGCAACAGAAATAAATCTAGTTTCAAACCGATGTCTCCTGTGATTGCTACTGTGTTGCACCAAAAGCTAGACTCACATGAAACTTTATATACTGTTCAGGGCTAAGGACCCCTGAAAACTTTCTTGATTTGACATGGTTTTCTGTATGAATTACCGCATGTCTAACCTATTGTCGGAGGTCATTTCCCTTAGTGTGCAGGGTCCCTTTGTGTTTTACAGACATGTGTTCTGAATAATAAGTGGATTCATTGTGACTGCAGCAACAGGCCTTTAGGAGAAATGACTACATCAAACCCAAATATGGAGCTTTCTGCTTGAGCTCTTACTGTCTTTACTGAGAGACATATCAACCAGAAACGACAAACCTGTAAGACAAAGATGACATTAAAATTCCTATATATATGACTTCTCAACCTGCAGTGGCTGGTATTTGCTATCGCTGTCTTGAGGGCGGCTGCCCCGTTGTGCACCTTGTTGGTGGAACCCAGTTCAGCCGGTTGGACCAGCATGGGCCTCATTCCTGCTTTTGAATAAGAGGCTTGTATGAACCTAACCCCAAAACGCTATATAAAGGGCTCTTGAGTCTGTAGTCATTCAGTCTGGGCTGGGATGACACCAAGGACACACCATCATGAAGACAGAGCTCACCCTCTCCAGGTAAGCACTCTTACACAGCTTGTAGATTTCTTCTGTTAGGGTCGGAAATCTGCTGTAGTGATGTGTTTACTACCAACAGATCATTTTAGTAAACTTTTTTTCTTTTCTTTTACTAGTGGAATCAACAGTTTGAAGGACAGACTTTTCCCCTAAAGAAGCGTGTGGTCCCTCTGATTAAGTGGTTCTCAACAGTTCAACAGTTCTTTGAAAAAATTGTGAAATGTTTAGGACCACTTGACCAGTCAGACAAATGCTGCCAGCTTGGGAAAATGCTGCCTTTGAATGGATCTTTAAACATGAAAACGTCTCTCAAGTCTCCTGAATTGGAAGGATTTTAGAAAAATTGTGATTTTTCTCTTCTTCTCTGTTTCCTTAATGTCTCTCTCTCTCTCTCTCTCTGTCTTCTACTCTCATTGTGCCCTCTTGTGTTACATTGCCAACTGCAGTCTAGGAACTGTGGGGGCTGTAAAAAATGATCAGGCTTCAGTCGTTTTGTTCTGCTGGTACATGTTTAAATTTTTAACAGCTCAGCTGCTGCAGTAACACCGTCTTACCGCTGCTTTGTTGTCGCCGCCATTCAGAAATACTGATTAAAAAGTCAATAAAGAATCACATGTGTCTCTTGAGTCTGTGTGCAATGTTGGACCCCAAGCCTACAGGGATGGTCGCTGTCCAAAGTACTGAAACTTGCTGCAAAATTAGTGAATTTTCATCTAATTTTCTGATCTAGAGAGGACTTATGTGGTTTTTTTTCAGTCAGAGTCGATACATAAAGTGCTGCTCATGAGTGTAGGAACCCTTGCTTAAGTTGACTAAAAAGAGGAATAAAAAAATGCTCTTTTGGAAATTGATCTTAATGCCTTAATTAAAAAATGGGGAAAACCTTTAAGGACACCAATTGTTTTTGAGAATGAACAATGTATCGGAAATAAATAACTGTTCTTATTTAAAATACAGGGGGCATAAGTTTACCCATGTTAAATTCCCACAGAAGCAGGCAGATGTTTATTTTTAAAGGCCAGTTATTTCAAGGATCCAGGATACTATGCATCATGATAAAGTTCCCTTGGCCTTTGGAATTAAAATAGCCAGACATCCTCACACACCCTTCACCATACATAGAGGTTGGCATGGTTTTATTTCGGTTAGCCTAAGAGCTGGTTTGATTTAGATTGAGAGATGATTTAATGGAAAGTACCCCAATACCCCCCAAAAAGTACCAATATATACGACAAGGTTAGGTTTTCAAGAGTTAATTCAGTTTAAAAAGTGGAGAATTATCTTAACACAAAGGAAATGCTTGAGTTTATCACAAACATTCACAACATCACCAAATGTGGAGATACTTTGTTTTCACTGGACAGGAATGGCATGAAAATTGTAATCTGAAAACAACTGTAGGCTAAATGTCTGAAAAATGTAGTGGAGTAAAACTATAAAGTTATATCAAATTGATATGCTCAAGTAAATTACACTAAGGATTATGTGAGTACTTGAGAAAGTGTAGCCCTACTGGCCAAGGTCACTTTTTCTGCTTTTAACTTGATTCATGCAAAATTTCCTGTAATGTTGTTCTCTCTTACACCGATTACACCACTTAGTATAAATCTGGACTCCGACTGCAAATGCCTTAATGAAATTCTGCACACACGTGTTTGCGTTCAGATCTTTTATTTTTGGGACTAGTTTGATGGGAAACCCAGACTTAAAGACTCAAAATCTGACACAAGAAAATCCGAATACCTTTATTCCCAAGGCATAGGCTACTTTATACTGCATATAAATAATTCATGAACGCACTGTGCACCGATTATTCTGCCTCTCCTTTTAGACAGCCCCCTTCTTCTTTTCCCTTTGATCTCCTCCATGCACCAAGAAATATCAATATTTGCTAAACGTTTCTCACAAAGCCTGTCCGTGCACCAGGAGAAGCTGCAGAGGTCTCACGAGCGAGGGGATAAGACATAAGAGAGGCAATAATGAGATGCCTAAAGCGATTCCCCTGTGCGGTTGCAAGGGCAGCAGATGTAGGCTACATGCAGTCCCGCAGTCCCAGGGGATCCCGTCCTCGGAATTTCATCAGCGGCCCGGAGAGACCCAACCAGACCTCCTTCAGTGGGGAGGGATGGGTGACGGACGTGGTAAATCATCTTTACTATGGATTGTAATTATCGGTCTGCTGACAACCCCGCCCCCCCCCTCTCCCCTCCCGCGTGTGTGTGTGTGTTTGTGTGTGTGTGTGTGTGTGTGTGTGTGTGTGTGTGTGTGTGTGTGGGGGGGGGGGGGGGGGGACAGAGACGAGGAGTTGATGAGTTGGGTGGATTGCAAAGTGTTGGTGGGATCAAACAATAATTTATACATCCCTAGAATATGTGTTATTTACTCCCTTCTTCTCAGCTGTCAAAGCACAATTATTCCCTAAGTCTAAATCTTGATTTTCTTAATTATCTCTGCTGAAAAATAAAAAATAAAACTTTTAAACATTAAGTTAATTAAAAATGTTGACAGCCATCTGGACTCAGGAAGTCACCTGTTTCACAGTTCAAGATCATCTTACTTGTCACAATGACTAGTCAGCCTGTGAAAACAGGCTGAGATATTAACCCATTGATATCATTATCTCTCCTTGGAACTTGCCACACACTAGCAACAAACAGTCAGGATATCTCAGCCTCGGCTGATTTGATTTTGACAAATGTGTCTGTCTCTTTGGAGAACCTCCAGCATTATATGAATCCAATACAATACTAAATAGACATAATTCATACAGTTGTCACAATCAAAATGAGATTGGAGTGTAGTTTCTAGATGTGAACCAGAAACCCATGCCCATGTCTCAGTTAAATCCCCATGTGTGCTGCTGTCCTACAGTGCCACAATGTGTTGCACTGTTCACTGTCAGTGGAGCAGCTTCATGTGGATGAAAACATCCCAGGAGGTCTCTCTGCAGTTAAATCTGAGCTGACATATGGTTTTAGATTGAGTTCTCCCATTAAAAAAAAACATTTTCTTTACTGTAATACTGCACAGCAGTTACATTGACATAATGGCTCTCCTGGACCCCATGCAACTGGCCTCTGCCATTCAGTCCACGGGATAAGTAACCTCAGCATGCTGTGGTGAACACCATTCATTGAATATTGATTAGAAAGTATGAAATTTAGACATCCGATGCATTATTTAGCATCAATAGCTACAAATACCTTAAATGATCAAGTTGAATGAATAAATGAAACAAGAGTTTCATTCAGTGCAAGCAAATTTTGATTGATATAGCATGTGTAAGTATCTTAAAATCAAGTAAAATCTAATCAATTTGAAACTCTACAGATGATCAACATCATCATAGAAATAAATATATGAAATGTGTGTGTTTCATATGAGATATTCCCTTGTGGAAAATTCAATGCAGTAAAGCAACCCTATAACCATGTACAGTACATCCTGCAGGAATATTATATAGGCGAACGGAATTCCATAAAGTAAGCCATGATGAGGTCATTACCGCATGCCCCATACACACTGTACGTCCCTACATGAATATTACAGGGACTCCGTCGTTAGGGGTTATGGCCAGGCTTGTCACTGTGTTTTACATCTTCGTGTGGGGGCTGACAACGACGCAGCAGCAAATCGGGTGGGAGAGCAGGTCATCACTATCTGACAGGGGGGAGCGAGTGAGAGAGTTAGTGAGAGAGAGAGAGAGAGAGAGAGAGGAGAAGGGAAAAGAGAGCGAAAGAGAGAGAGAGAAAGAGAGGGAGAAACAGAAAGATAGAGAGAAGGGAGAGAGAGAAAGAAAGCTAAAGAGAGAGAGAGGGAGATACAGAAAGATAGAGAGAAGGGAGAGAGAGAGAGAAAGCTAGAGAGAGAGAGAGGAGATAGAGACAAGGGGAAAAAAGAGAGAGAGAGAGAGAGAGAGAGAGATAGAGAGAGAAAGAGAGAGAGAGAGAGAGAGAGAGAGAGAGAGCAAGCGAGAGCACATGCACAAAGTGCTCCTTCACTCTCAGACCTGCAGCGCTCTGAGATCAGGATGGATTAAAAAAGTATTCCACTTGGATGTGAACCTTATTGCATGCCGGATGGATTGTATTGCTTTCTTGTCTTCTCGGACTACTGGAAATCTGAGAGGTTATTTTACGCACATGTGCAGACAGCGCTCAACGTGAGTCACTGGATGTCCGGATTAAAAAACCCTGTGGATCTTTTTGGGGGATACGAAAGAAATAAAGTAGATGGATATCCTACAAACCAAATAGGTTTCCCGAGGAGTAGTATATTTTTTAGGCTACACTCGGTGCCCACATGGCTTTGCCAAACTCATCGGGGTCTCCCGGAGCCGGGACGCCCAACCCCAGCGTCATAGACCTCGGGACAATCTTCGTTGACTCTGACATCATATTTGGATTTACAAGTCACCTGCTAAAGAGAAAAACAAAGGTAAGAGTACCTGAAGGAATGATTTAAACACGGGTTATAAAAAAAGAATGATCTCATGCTTATCTAGCTACATTTTATCAAAGAAGTGTGACATAAAAAAATTGTGTTGCAATTGAAATTGTCTTTGCCAACGATGAACTTGTATTCTCTTAAATTAGCCTACTGCTCGGCGTAAAATGTCCAAAATTCTTGACAGAAATCAAATCAGAAGCGGCTCTCGATTAACACCTAGCCGATTTAAACGAGGCTGATCACTTACTGTGGGAGCGTTGGTGGACGGTGATGATTTACAATGACTAATCATGATCTTAGTTTTCGGTTTCCTAACATAGCCTACATCTTTTAGTGTCGTTCAGACACTCATTTTGCAGCCTTAAGATTCTGCAGCTCAACTAGAAATCGGCTTTAAATGCCAATAGAAAATGTATTTGACCATATTCAATTCACCACATAAGTCTTAAATTCGCCATGAGTTGTAAAATCAAAAGACAAAGGACTGTGGGCTTACCTAAATAGGTCATTTAAGGCCAAGAAAAAGAAAAAGTGTTTCGGAGAGTGTGGCCACTGTCGGTTACATCACCCACATGAAATATTTAAAGTTTACCAATTAAATATTTAACCTTGGTTACCTCAACCCCCTCCAGTTTGAGAGATGCTGTTCTTTATTTTTGCCAGAGGATGGCACCAGACACCAAGAGCACGCAGAGACAGTCGTCTCTGGGAGGAGAGGCAACAGTTGCTGAAACTGAGCGCCAACAAACTGAACAGCAAACCTGATGATAGAAATGATCTATTCTATTCTATTTTATTCTAAAGGGTGACCTGGAAGACCCATTAATCAAGACCTAATTGGCACATTAAGAGCGTAAAGCCCCCTGAACTCAATATATTCACGTTTTACTCTGGTAAAACGTGAATACTGTGAAATGTAGCCAACCCAGTGAACAATATGAAAAGTGTGTCAGTCTTATGATCTTACTGGAAGGTGCACACAATCAGAATGGTTTGAGTTTTCTAATAGTAGTAGGCTACTTGTTCCCGCCTGAACCCCTGTATAAACTTCTGTTTTGCAGCCCACCTTTATTCAAGCCCACATAACACATACTTAAAATCCAAATGGAAATTTCGGGGGATTTTTACACCGATTAGATTACACACATCTACAATATTTCCATTTCATGGAATGATAGCGCCACAACAACATGGACTCTGTGATTTGAACATGTTACTGTGCGCATCATAAAGCTATAATGGAAAGGTGGGAAAAGCTCATACACACGTGATACTGTCTGACAGTGTGGAATATGATGACTTTCTCAACTTTAGAGTGAGAGAAAATATTTTATGATTGGAAATTCGTAGACTAATGTATTCCTGTTCAGCACGCAGACAATCCAGAGTGGTCTAGGGTATAATAACAGCTCTGACCCCTTACTGCGCAGGAAAAGTTTTCTTCAGCCCTCCCATTCCAGGATGATGATACCGCCTCCTGCTCACCGCGGAGTGCCTCATGTACCAAAACTCCTCCGCGGTGAACATATGGAACACACTCACCAGTTACCTTCGACCAGAAGCTACTGGTCCAGTACAATCTGACAGATGACTGGTGACCCTCAGTCAGGTCTTCAGTCCAGCCTATGGCTCTGCCTGGCGTTGTTTCAGCGGCAAAACCTGTGATCTTGGTGTTTCAGGAAGACGTTCTCCCGAAGGTGTAGCTTTAATCTGGGAGAATGAACTCATTTTGGGGCAATTCAGCTCCTGATGGAAGGGACCTTAACAACCGCATGTTCACTGTAAGTGTCTCGCTGTGCAGGATTCAGTGTATATAAGTTACATAGGAATAGGATCTTGTAGGTTGTGTTGTCAAACATAAAAGCCACACAACTTGCATCTCATTGGTCCGCGCTTGGACAGGTGCTTTGTATTCAAATGAGTCGTCAAGGTTCAAAGAAACAGTTTCACTCTCACACTTCAGCACACTGGAGGTGTGACCTGCTTTTATTCCTACAATAGAAGTTAACCAAACGTTTCTCTTTATGCTGAAGGTGGATGGATGTCCGAGTGGAGAGTCTCCAGTAACCCCCAGGAAAAGACTTCAATCTGCGGAGGACGCGCGATGCAGTAGCCGGCCTCCCCCTGAGGGCGCCGGGTCGGTTTCCATCTCAGAGTCGGAGGAGAAAGGAGGCTTCTGCCAGCAATGTCAAAAGAAAGTCACAGAGCTGAAGAAGCAGGCGCTAGCCCTGGCAGACCAGAATTCACTGAAGGTTAGTTTCATGACTTTTTTTCTCTCTTTTAGGCCAATCTCCTTTTTCAAATTTAAACTGTTTTGCACTTTTTTTACACCTTAAAGTTGGAAATACTGACATCATCTGAGCTGCATTGTTTGTTCCCCACAGAATTCTTGTTAAACAAATAGTCAAATAAATTAATAAAAACTATACGTGAGTAAGTTATACTCACTGTTTTACACATAGCAGTAGAACTGAACTGCTGTAACATTTCTGTAGTACATACTGCACTAATGTATTTTGGCCTTTCTTGCTCACCTGCACCTGCTCTTAACGCTGATATCTAAAGACAATGAAATTCGATCCTCTCTATGGTTTATAATTGCACCAAGAAAGCTCTCACCATCCACTTGTAAAGTTGTTTATTGCACGCTTGACTTCAAATGCTGGCCTTGGATGTGAAAATGGATGCTTTTTAGACTTTGAAAGTGGCCCATTGTTTGGCTAAACAATGCTTATCTCTTCATTTTGCTGTTGGGTGTGGAGGGGGGCCGGTGGAGTTGAAATGAGCGAGCTGCTCATGTTGGAGACTGAGGAGGAAGTTAAGTCCCAGTCGACCTTTGCTGTGCATTGAAAGTGTTCCTGTATGGCTGTTCCCATAATTCCCACCACTGTTAAATATAGGTCCTGAGACTGCTGTTGTTGTGGCGGGCTGGGTTTACCCTCGGGTCGCTTCTCCTTTGTTGTCCTGTTTAAGAGAGAGAGAGAGAGAGAGAGAGTCCCAAAGTTGGATAGGGTTACAGCTCTTCAAGGTTCACCCCAAATCCCGCAGCACCCGATGTCCATACGGGAACAGGTAGACAAGGGACAAGGGGGCATTTGTGAAGCACCTGGGCTCTCTGTTTGAGACATCTGCATGTGTGGTCTGATCTTTGTTTTGAGCATATCAGATCTATGTTCAGGTATCGGGTAAGTTCAACCTGTAAACACATTAAGCCTACCCCTAACTGCCATTATCTGCCATGGGAACTGACCTCCTTCTTTTAGTGTGGGACCCTCCAGCAGTACTTTGTGGCCTTCACCAGGTGCTCTGTGTTGTAGAAAGAGATGGGAGCAGCTACTTAACCCCCACTTGTTGATGGCTAAATTGGACCTTAATTCTCAGGTGGAAAACAATGACGGCAGGGTGCTCTTATTGCACCAGGGTTATAGACAATAAATCCATTGTCTTTGTGAGTTTGAGATACCCACCTGTTGGGCCTTGTAGGATGGACCCTCCGTGGGGGGAATAAGGTCAACAGGGCGACTCTGGTGGCCTCTAGGTGGGTCTGCGATTACCGTACCTGCTAGGGTTCGGCCAGTGTTGTGTCTGTGGCTGTCATGGGAAAAACGACAGCGTAGACTGTTTACCAGAGGTCGCACTTCCCCTCCCTCCCCATCCGCCAGCCGTTCTGTTTTTCTGAAGAGGAAGTCGGCTTGGTCCCCAGACATCCTACTCCCCCTTACCCTGCCTACAGACTTATTGTTTGAATACAGTAGTAGCAGTGAGTTGATACAAATTCAAGGAAGAGTGAATGTGCTTTTCTACATGAAAACTACTAGAGGGACATTTCACTGTTCACACACACACACACACACACACACACACACACACACACACACATACACACACACACACACACACACACCGAAGCCTCCCAGACAGCTTTTGTGTTTCCTGTTACGGCCAAGAAGAACCAGCTTACGCTGTGTGCAAGTGTGCAAATACAGGAGAGCAAAGGCCTTCCCACTCTACACCATAGCCTAAAGGTGTATGGGAAAACCTGCCAACGGTGCAGTAAACGTTTTGCACAGAACCCACTTGGCAAGCCTTAGAAAACTCAAGATGGTAAATTATTTCTTTATGTGTCCACATCCACTGGCAGCAATTACATATTTGTCATGCCTCCTGCCTCCTGTTCATGCTTTATATCAAGAGGAACATTACGAGGGGCCCTTTGGTTTAACAATTTTTTAAAACTATTTAAACTGCACATGCAACTATATTGCCCTTTTATACACTTAATTTGCAATGATTTTTCTACTTATAAATATTTGATGACATTTTGTTGAAGTGCTAAACCCCAAATTAACTTTGCTGAAATTATGTCCTTGGGCTACTACCCTTAAGTTTCAGTTGCCTTGGCCCATTTTATGTCATTAAAAAAGCAGATGATTTAAAAATAAAAAAACTTGGAAAAGGACAGACGAAAGAGTATAGACACTGAAAACCTCAATACTGGATCTAATCGAGGGAATTTACCTACTTCATTTGCATAATTAAAACCTACAATTGTCAACTGTCTATAATTGTAGACAGTGCTTATTGTGGCTGGACAGAGTGGCTTTGTGATGTAAGATATAAAGAAAGACAATCACTTTAAAGAAACCAATTAGCTCCTTACTGTAATCAGAAGCTCTGGATTAGCTCCAACCTCAGGTCATAAATGCTACAGTACTTTGCTTTTTGTAAGTCTCTGGCCTGGGATACCTCATATTTATGGTTGAGTATCATCGACAACAAAAGGCGATTAGGTTTGTATAGAACAACTAGCCTGGAGTCATTGTGACCTGTAAGAGCTATAATTCCTTGTCTGTGGCCAGACTGCAGCAGCTCAAGCCCCTCAGTCACAGTTTAGACAGAAGCTCTGTCACTTGATATCTACTTTTTGAAAGGCTACAAGTAATTGCATTCGCTGAATCATTAAATAGATGACTTTCAGGGAAAATGGGAGACCAAAAGACGGAATTACGTTGATGAAACATGCAAGGAAGTCTATCATTTCAAGTTGTACAAAAGTATTTTAGGAATTAAGCTTATTTCCTTTCTTGTGAAGATTGATGTATGTATGGTTAATATGTAGCTTGAGCCAGCAGCCAGTTAGTTTAGATTAGCATAAAAACAGGAACTAGTGGAAACAGCTACAGTAGCTTAGCTTTGTCCAGAGTAACAAAATATGCCCACTAGCACCTCTAAAGCTCAGTAATTAGCACACTATATCTTATTTGTTGAATCCTTACAACAAAACTAACAGGAAAAACAACACATTGCCATGTTATTGCTTTCTATTTCTTGGTTTGATGCATACAGACACGAGAGTGCTGTCAATCTCCTCATCTAAATCTGCAAGAAAGCTAATACACACAATTACCAAAATGATAAGCTATTGTTTTCCTTTTTCAGCTGAGAATATGTTTGTAATATTTTTATTTTTATTGATAAAACTTAAGGTTGGAAACATGGAAATTTATGAGGTCTTTTCCTTTTTATAAGCCAGAGTTCTAGAGCAGACGCGTTGCAGTTTGGTTTGTTGAAGAGATTACAGGTCAGTGACGAAGTCGGCAGTGCTAACACCCACTCATAAATTCTGGGACCTATGAATATACAAACAGTCTTGGACCTTGTGAGCTCCACTAGTACACTGACTGATTAACAGAGATTATCCTGCAGGGCTGCGAGGGCTTGAACATTTGGATTAAGTTGAGCTGTTGGAGGTTGAGGTCAGTTGTAGCCAGGCCTTACTTTTCTGATGACCTTTACCCTCCTGATATGGGGAAACTACATTTGGGACCAGGTCACTATGGATATGAAGGTGTAATGAACTTAAATTGTGGTGACAGATAATGAGCAAACTGACAGCTAATCAAGAATAACGTGCGTGCACTGCTGATGTATGCACAAGGTGTCCAAGCCTATTATGGATGGTGTGTATGAGTGTAACTATGAATGTGGCTGCAGGAATTAATTTGTTCCATGTGGCCTTCTGCCAGTTTTTTCATGTCAAATTCATAAATGATGGGACCAGTAATTCTTACAAATGACTCATTTGGATTCATGTTTGATTTGTTACTGCTTTGTTCATCGTTTGACCCTCAAGCTTTTGGTTCCTTAAGCACAGAAGAAAGGAAATTAATCATCTACATTGTGCAAAAAAGAGTTTGTTTGACTGTGTGTGAATAAACTTATTTCTACACAGCCATTTGTGTGTGTTGTATGACATTAATACATTCTGTGCCTCCTTGCCTACATAGGAAATTTGTATAGCTGATTTCCAAAGATGAAGAAGTGGGGCAGAGTACTTATTTGCCATGGCTAAGGGGCCAGCAGGAACATTGCTTTGTTGATATTGTAACTGTGCATAAATACAGTGGGGCTTGAAAGTTTGGGCACCCCAGGTAAAGATTTTTATTAATGTGCATAAAAAAGCCATGAAAAGATGGAAAAATCTCCGAAAGCCATCAAATGACAGATTAGACATTCGTATAATTTGTCACAAAAAAGTTAGATTTTATTTCCATTATTTACACTTTTAAAATAACAGAAAACAAAAAAATGGCATCTGCAATAGTTTGGTCACCCTGCAGAGTTAATACCTTGTACTTCCCCCTTTGGCAAGTATCACGGCTTGGAAACGCTTCTTGTAGCCAGCCAAGAGTCTTTCAGTTCTTGTTTAAGGTATCTTCGCCCATTCTTCCTTACAAAAGTCTTCCAGTTCTTTGAGATTTCTGGGCTGTCTGTCACGCCCTGCTCTTTTAAGGTACAGTATATCCATAGATTTTCAATATATGTTGAGGTCAGGAGATTGTGAAGGCCATTGTACAACCTTCAGTTTACGCCTGTTGATGTAATCCACCTTGGATTTTGAGGTGTGTTTAGGATCATTATCTATTTGTAGAAGCCATCCTCTCCTTAACTTCAGCTTTTTCACAGATGGCATCAAGTTAGCATCCAAAATTTGCTTAAATCTTATTGAATCTGTTTTTCCTTCTTCTCATGAAATGTTTCCTGTGCCACTGGCTGCAATACAACCCCAAAGCATGATGTATCCACCCCCCATGCTTTACAGTTGAACAGAGGTTCTTTTCATAAAATTGTGTGCCCTTTCTTCTCCAAATGTACCTTTGGTCATTCCGCCAAAAAGTTCTAATTTAATCTCATTGATCCACAGAACTTGTTTCCACAATGCATCATGCTTGCATCAAGATTTTTTGTGGTGAGGATGTAGAAGAGGTTTTCTTCTGTTGACTCTTCTGTGAAAACCATATCTGTACAAGTATCTCTTTATAGTGGAATGATGTACCACAACTCCAGCGTCTACCAGGTCTTTCTGGATGGATTGTGCAGTCAAACGTGGGTTTGGACTTGCCTTTCTCACGATCCTGCGAGCTATTCCGTCTGATATTTTTCTTGGTCTTCCAGATCTGGCATTAACTTCCACTGTTCCCAATGACTGCCATATCTTAATTACATTCCGTACAGAGGAAATTGGCATCTAAAAATATGCTTTGCTTTCTTCTTATAGCCTTTTCCTGCTTTTCAGTTTCAGTTTTCTAGACAACTGCTTAGAAGAACCCATGGTGCTGATGTTTGGGGCAAGGTCAGATGAGTCTGGGCATTTAAAGCTTTAAATTGACATCACCTGGTCTTTCCAGACGATGATTGAGAACAATCCATTACGCTGTCAGATCTCAGGTTTCCAAAGGGAGTGGCGAATGCTATAAACTCTGCAGGGTGCCCAAACTTTTGCAGATGCCATTTTTTTGTTTACTGTTATTTTGAAAGTGTAAATGATGGAAATAAAATCTTACTTTTTGTGACTTATTAAAAAAATGGCCAATATGTCATTTGATGCCTTTTGGAGATTTTCCCATCTTTTCTTGGCTTCTTTATGCACATTAATACAAATTTTTACCTGAAGTGCCCAAACTTATAAGCCCCAATGTAAAATGTGTGAGAGAAATAGCTCGAGAGAGAGAGCTTGAGAGAGAGAGAGAGAGTAATTGAGAGAGAGAAACAGGAGGAAGTGGGTGATGGTGAATGGCTGCCAATCTACCTACCTGGCCACTGTTTCTCAGCTGAGTTGGGGGAGGGGGGAGGGGGGCGTTATTTCTCCTTTGTTGCCTGACCTCTGACCTTTCTGTCAGTTCTCCCAGTCTTTATGGTGGTTAGAGTTTCAGGAGGGTGACCTGGGCTGGAACAGGTGTACGCTGCCAGGTTCACTGCAGGAGGGCAGATGACAGATCAGAGTGACTGGCAGACAGATGGAGGGAAGGATAGAAAAAAGACTTCTCCGGTGCTGAAACTAGAGCTAACGTAGAGTTAAAACAGGGCATGGCCATATTATTCTATTCACCTCTAAGCACCTGAGCCCCTGGGGCTCTCTGTGATGTGTGTGTTGCGTGCCTCTGTGGCTGCTCAGCAGTGCATTCACTCCAGATAGCCTGGGAGGAGATGAGAGACGAAACGGGAGAATAGAGGAGACTCTGGGCTGCATGCAGTGTGACTTCTGCTTTATGGCATGTGGCTGTATTAAACTGCAGAGCAATAATCTGGTGTCAAGTGGTACGGTGACCACAGACATCAGTCATGGTGCTACCGTGTTGTACAGTATCTGTGAGCCTCAGCAGCATGCAGCTGTTCACCGTCAGTCTCCACAGCTTCATTCATTCAGTCTTTCAGCTGTCAGACAGCTCTCTGTGTGACAAATTTGCATGCATTGTGTTCGCTACATTTTTAGGTACTGTTAGGGCCGGGCTAACAGTTCTTAATTTAAATCGAATGAGGGCGAGACTGTATTTAAACATTTACATGTTTACATTCAAGACTTTTTCTTCTTTTGTTAAATGAAAAAGGCTTTTGTATTTCTCAAAGTACTTTTGAAAAATAACAACAATCCTTCTGTAGTTGTAGTGTATGAAACTCATCTATCTATTACCAGTAGTATTAAGTATTTTCAAACTAAACAAAGCTGCACTCACAGCATTACAGTATTATACTACAGTGGAAACAGTGGCATAGAAGAAAAGACTAGAACAAGGTTAACTTTTTGGTTCAAGTACTGCAGGAATTTAATTATCCTGGAAGAGAAATCCTTCATCTCCTCTATTTTCCAGGCTTTATCTCCATCTGGAAGCTGCACATTGCTGCCACAGTGCTTTGAAAGTTGACAGTGGAACAACTCAGTCAGTAGTTAAGAGAGCGTAAAGAGTTTCTCATTTACTTTCCTGCCCCCAGATTTTCACAGCTGGTCCCGCTTTTCAAAGTAACTGACTTTCAATGGCCAGAAACCTTTTTTTAATCTTCTGGCAGCTCTGGAATGAAGGCCACATCTTCACTCTGTCTGATACAGTTTCATTTTACATCTTTAATTTGGTGAGCTGAAAGTGAATTGACCCCAATTGTTGCTATCCAGTCTGCTACGTATCACAATTGCAAGGGTAAATTGCTATGAGGCAGAGTGCAGGAAATAGGTTTAGGGTGCGCAGATGCAAGGGTTGATGGATCTGGAAGGAAACTAAGTTGCAGTAAGGCTGATGCTCATCGCCCTACTAGGGGGATGAGGAATATTCCACCTGGAATAACTGCCATTCCTTATTTCTGCACTCCACATACTGTATATAATCTCTATACACAGGCACATGCACACAAGTAAACCAATTTGTGGCATCAGCTCAGACATGCAAACACAGATGTACAGAGTTTACCTGAATGTGTCCTTTTCTGAACCATCTGGTCATTTCTGGTGCGGCTGCATGCCACTGTTATGTCTACAGAGAGTCATCCAGATGTTCTTGATACCTCTCAAGGTGAGAAGAGCTATTTAGAGCTGCTTAGACCTGTGGATTTACTGCCATCTTCATTTATTGTAAAGTTTGCATTGCCTCTCTCATTCACTTGTCAAATATGTAAAGTCAACCTAATATCCTTAACAGATATTCAGTAAAGGCGTTCATTCAAAGTGTGTGACTTGGGAGAGGAGCTGTACCTTTACCTTTGATAATGAGCTGACAAGAAAGCATTAAGCTACCAGAGGCTTTACGCTAGGCAGAGCATCTTAGCTTTTCTTAAATCTCTATTGGTGTTGGTCTGAAGTGGCCTGTTGCATGTAGAAAGATACTGTATGTTCTTAATAATGGTGCAAAAATGAATACAAATAAAATTTTAAATGGCCCTTTCGAAAAGTGCCATTAAAGCTCATGAGTTAACACGTACTGTTTCTCATTTGTTAAATTTTTTTTTTTAAGCTTTCACAGAGACAGGCTTGCTCTTTCTCTCTGCTCCAGTCTTTATGCTAAGTTAAGCTAACTCTCTCCTGTCTGTTATTCTATTTAACAGACCCCAGAGAGGGGAATCGTATCGATCGTTTTCACCCCCGCAAGGAAGTGAATTAGCGTACACCAAAATGTCCATACCTTTAACCTGTTAATTAGCAACCTGCTAGCTAGCATTGGGCAAATTTGTTATGTGTGGTCATTTTTAGTTTGTGCAATAATATTTAAAGCACCTGTTCACATGTCTTTATTTACTGAGTGTTGTATTTTCTATGGAAAAACTGAATGTCTACAACATCTAAATACATTTGCAAGTTGAATACAAACTGGCAGTAATGACATCTTTACAAGTTACTTAAGTTACATGTCTCTTGCTATCAACAACTTCTTTCGTCTAAGTTAGCTAGTGTTGTCATCCGGTCTGCAGAACATACATGATTCAGAACTCAGTGTAGTAGTCTCCTTCTGAAACATCCCTTATTAGCAGATACCTTCTCAAACAAGGTAAGGAAATTAACAATTATTCTTGATAGGTAAGTAAATGACATAGCTTACAAATAAGCATTTCTTGTAACTTAATGTTACAGTTAGGATACCACACTGAGTATCATAATTCAGATGTGACTCGGTCAGGCAATCAAAACTGAGGCCTGATTTGTTTTATTAGCAATCTTTTTACAGAATTCTTGAATTAAAGCACCAGGTAATGCTAAGATTTTGACAACACCTATATTTTTTAACCATATTCCCATTGTTAGTTTATTTGAATGATTGCCATGCATAATAGCACTACTCTGAATGGGTTTGCTGTTGTTTGGTGAAGGATCATGTGTTACAATGAGCCAGACTGAAATGAAACAATAGATGTGCTGGCTAGGCTTACGGGTTGATGTGTTACAGCACAGTTATGCAGAGCATGAGAACTGAGCGACAAAGGCATTAAATGTCAATGAACAAAAGAACACAAATTCAACAAGAAGTGTAACCAGTGGGAATTAATCAGTTTGACTTGTTAATTTAGGGTGAGGCGCCTGTGTGTCATGTGTATGTATATGTATGTTTGTTTTATGCAATCTTGTAGCTCCTACTGCCCTACTCCATATGACATGATGAAGTGAGACACGCATGATTTAGCCAGACTGCAGTCCATTATTGAGTCTGATTGAGTATTGGAAAAACATTGTTGTTAAGATACATTTTCAAGACGCTAGACAGACGCTGAGGAGTTTGAGGTAATCTCTTGCTGGCCCCATAAAACGTGCTCGATTGACAGCAGTCCTTGTGGTAGCAGACAAATCGCTGGGCTTATAGCAATGTGCTGAAAGATAATGTGTGTCCTTGCCAAGATGGATGTGCAGACAACAAACTCTGGGCTGTTTGGGCGTGGCTCCCTTGCTCACAGCAAACAGTGGATCAGTGGAGTATGGTGCCTAAAGTTGGACTCGACAATGCCTTGTTTGCTTTGCTCTTTGGCAGATGTTAATGGAGCTTCTACTACTTCTCACCTGCCGGCTCAGAAGCCTCTATGGCATTATTTACCCTAAGAGGGTGGCGCATTAGGTGTTAGATAATAGAGAAGCAGATTCATAAAATCTGTGATAAATGTTTCCTAATGAGCAATCCCTTCTCCAAACAACCATTGTCAATGTGCCAAGAGCAAGGCACTTAAGCAGTTTTTGCTGCAATTACACAAAGTCAAGTAAACTAAATGATAACTGATTATATAAAGTATTTTTTCATTTAGTTTGAAGGTATTTTTAAATATGATATACGGGTAAAATTGGTGAAATTAACCAATTTATTACTTGCCAAATGTATTTTTGCACTTATGATGTATACATTTAGCTAATTTTGAGTTATTATGATCACCGAAAGCTGATAGTGAACATGTAGCAAAAAGTGGCTTATTCACACATCAAGCAAACATGTAGGAACATTAGCATTAGTTTTGAGTTGCATTTCTGGCTGCCTGCCAGATGTAGGTTGATTATTATTATTAGTTTATCCTTTTACCTCTATTTTGATCTCTACCAAAATACCATTTAGTGGGTTAATATAAGTGCAATTGCAAAGCTTGTAAGTAAGCTGAGTTCACAAATATCAATAGACTTCATACAAGCTCCTTAAAGTGAAAAACACGTTCTCAAACACTATTGTGTACGTGTAAGCAAAGTCATTTTTCTCAACAACGTGAACAATCATATTCTTTTTGTTTGGAACTACTGTGTGCAATTTGTTGTTTCTTAAAAGCTGACCAGTCCACTCCTAAAGGGGCCTCTCAGTGATCAACAGTAAACTGTGCAGCAGCTGTGTGAGTGCACCAGTGTGCTTTCATGTCATATTTCTATATATGTGTCTGGGTGACAGTATGCATGCATCACTGTGTTATTCTATTTGTGTTTGTGTAATAGTAGATGGATTGTGATGGGTTGTGTTGTGATTGCTAGATATGTTTATTAACCCGTCTTACTGGGCTTCCCAGCTTTGCGTTGGGTGCATTCTTTATTGTCAGGAGCTCATTCTGATACGTATAGTGGCCCATATATCTTGGTGCTGTGTGAAAATGCCAGTCAAAGTTCACGTTGCTCATGTTCATTTCATGCTTGACTGTCTAGCTCTGTGAGCCAGGATGAGTGTGTGTATTGATGATGTGTGAATGTAGGTGTAAGTACCAGAGGAAAAAGAAAGAGACGAAGCACATTCAGGGTCCCTCCATCCTTTGCACTTTGCAGCAAAAGTCATCCATCTTTCTGAACTTAACTGCGACCAATTTATGATTGCATTATTTCAGTCAGTGTTTTATCCTCATTCCAACACGCAGGCCTGGTAGTGGTCTGGTTAATGGAGAAGCTGATGGAGAAGGTGACTGGCCAGTGCTTTTACTTTGGTACTCGGCAGGCTTAGCTTTAAAGGGCAATATGATGAGAATACAAGCTCTCTTTATCTCTGAAATCAGCCCCGCTGTTTTTTGACTTGCTCCTGGTTTGTTGCTCATATCAAACATGCCACCTATACTGTTAAACTACAGTTCACTTAGTTATTAGTTATTTTTTAGGAGTTTAAATGTGTGATCCTATTTTGGCTGTTAAAGGGGATATGGGTTGGAGTCCGGGTTCACTAATGAGAACATGTGAAATGAAAAGGCTGTGGCATTGTTTGCTTAACATGTTTGATAATAAGATTAATAAAAAGGTGTTTCTCTGGGCCAAAGCCCACAAATCCCCATGACATATATGATGTTTTTGAAGAAGTTAAATTGCAATATACTGTAGATCATAATAGTTTAACTTGCAGCATGTACACAATCAGATGTAAGTTACTTACAAGATTTGAAGAAATTGGTTCAAAATATATTCTGCTAAAACCCAAACTATGAACTTATGTTCAAATCCAACATTATTTGTTAGTGGCTCAGTTGAGAACAGGAATCCTTCCCATTGCCCTTAAAGTAGGTAGATTAAAAAATGCCCAAGAAGATAAAAACTTGTGGAAACTATGTGAACTAGGAGAAGTTGAGAACGAATCACATTTTCATTTGTATTTTCCATATTATGATGAGTTAAGAACACCGATCATAAATGAAACGTCTGTCCAAAATCCTGAAAAGTTCTGGTGGACGGATGATGACTAATTGGACTGATGAACTTTTGTTTCTAAAGCTCAGCAAAAAAGACTAGAAGGTTTATTTGTTTAGGGTATGTGGTTACTTTGCCATCCGGTCCCTTGTCCTATGTGAGCTGGTCATATTGTATTGTATGCATGATACAATAATACAAAATTATTCATTAATTAATTTGTATTATCATAATTATTGGTCTGAATTGTTATAGCTAATAAATATAAAAAATCTCCAATTTGCACCAACATTTTTATCCCTTCTCTAGACAGAAGCAGCAGAAGAAAAGAAGTGTAAAGTGTGCTTTTATTTATTTCTTTTGTTATTGAATGACTTGACTTAGCAATTTGCCTGCTGACATTTTAAAGGAAATTGCATAGCAATCGCAAATCGCTCAGTTTCTCAAAAAGCGGAACACAGAAAAGGTCAACCTCAGCTGTATGGATTTTCATAAGTTTTTTTTTTACCAGAAAGAAGTAAGTCATGATACAGTAGCAGTGTTGTTTGTCTCTGATTGGCAGGCGAGGTCTGCACTTTCAGGTAAAATGTTTAAGAAGCGTCCAAAGCAGTGAGAGCTGAGATACGTTTTATATACACGGTTTTTGCTTGACAAAACTTTTTCATAAAAGGAAAGAGATTTCAACCCTTTTTTTGCTACTTTCATGTGATACACACACGTTAGTATAGCCTCAAGTATACGTGACAGCCTTCCTGTAATCCGTCTGTCTCATCCAATGATTCGCCCAGATAAGCAGCACAACAGTAATAAGGACTATAATGCACTCGTACAACACTTGTACAATCTCAAAGTTGATAGAAGTGTTACACGGTGCCTTTTAACTTTGAGAAACAGCATCAAGGTAAGGAAGAGCAATGCCCTCATAAATGGCAAGTTACACAGTTGTTTTTTGAGCAGAATGATGAACTCAGCTGGCATTTTTTCCCACATGTGAACTCTTACAGTACACACATTTACTTTGGAGGTCACAGGGAAAGAGATCTAAATGGGGATAAGGAGATTTATTTTCAGATCAGCGGAGATATGCTGTCTTAAGAAATGATACCATCTTGAGCTTGTCATTACTCCCAGATGCTTGTGGAGTAAACCTTCCCCTGCCTCTCTCCCATGATCTGACTCCCATTAATAGATCCGTCCTTTATGCTTCCCCTCTTGTTACTGCTGCTCTATTTTATGATGTCACTCTCTCCGCTGAAGAGCTCTGGGCTGTTTTATCTCCTTCGTGTGTGTCGGGTACTTAAACTTAAACCTCTCTGTTTACGAGTCCCAAACTGCCTCTCCATCCTCTGCGTTTGCTGCTCAGTATCAGTTCAGCATTGCCCATAAAAGCACTGCCATCCTCGCTGTTCTGGGAACTCACTGTTGGGCTTCACTGTGCAGACCCCCAGCTAAGTGCTGCCGATTCCCATGCTGGGTGTGAGAACAAGTCTGCGGGTGGGTGTGTGGACACGTAGTGTATACATTGTGTACATGTTGATTCATAGAATTGTCTCTTTCTTTAGAAAACTGAATGTGGTTGATTGTCTTTTTCACTGGCATTTCACTGTTTGGAGCTGCCTTCAGTTGGTACTTTGTCATCATTAATGTGTTGTTGGTCGTCAACTGCTTCTCTCAGATGAATTCAAATCAACAAAATAGATAGATTGTTGTTTATTGCTCTAAATTTATGCATCAAGGGAACAAAACATTGCTGGAATGCCTTTGAACGTGTCTGTGCAACACGGAAATGCTTGCCTCCCTCTGTGTAAAGGAGGGAAGCTCTCAGGGTGCACACCTGTGTCTTTGGCCTTGGTGGATTCCTGCATAGCTTTACTGTTCAGAGGAGTGGATGCTACTGTTCCACTGTTCAGTCCTCTGACCCTTTGCTGTGTCCAACGCACCTCCCCCCTTTGTCCTCCAAGAGCAGCAACTCAGAAGTTCACATTTACAAATCTTACAAAACCATAGTCATTCTCTCATGTCCACTGCAAGTCCAGACAGCTAACAGGCCGTAAAATGTGGTCAAAGTTAAATGTGTGTTTTATTTACACAGCATTTTACAGGTTGTGTCGGCTTTAATTTGATGTTTAAATATTGCGTTGGTTTCCAGGGGGAGGCATCATACAAGGCTATGCTGACCTTTGGCTTGACTTCATGAGCTATTCAGATATAATTCACGTGATCAACATCTTTAATTAATCTCTTCTTGTGATCTTCGTGTTTGTGAAAGCAAACATGATATTGTGATTTTTCTCCTTGTGATTCTTTTTCTTTTTCATGTCCTGACCTCTCTGCTCATCACCCCAAACAAAGGTAAATGTGAACAAATGCATTACATTTTTATAAAACTGCCCCTCCGTCTGTGTGAGCATTTCTTTACCAAAATATACTCACCGCTGACACACGGTCATTACCACATCCATCTAGCGAGACGTTACCCTCCTCCTCCCCTTGTCCCACGCTGGGCATTTACGTCTTTATCTCTTTGTGAGTGAGAGGCTGTTTTGGCTGCAGCATTCAATGAAGGGTTGAAACCAGGGCACACTTGAACTCCCACAGAAGCGGTCACTGGAGAACACATTTGAACTGGATTTGACCTGTCAGACTATACCTGATTTGTGTTTCCCTTTTATGCCCTTTTAACATGCACTTATATTCCCATCTATAGTCAGTTTTCAACAGAGGTTGGTTCCCATACTAGTAAGCTTTTCTAAAAGTGATTCCTGCTCAAGTTGTTAAGTTATAAAGGGTGCTGTAAAAGGCCTACAGTAGCCATTCAAAGTCATGGTGGCACTATGGGGATGGAGGGCTCGAGGCTCCTGCAGCAGCTGAACAATGCTTAATTAGCTCGTAAACAAAGGCTAGTGGGGGATCAGAGAGGGCAATGAAAGTGTCCCGTTGCTTTGAGCTTCTCTCGCCATCAACAAAGCCCCTCTAATGGCCCCGTCACACCACTTGTTGTGTCTCACTGCGGTGTGCTTCCTGACAACATAAAAGGCTCACATTCCAAAAAGAGCCACGGACAAGAGACGTTACCCGTCCACACCTCCCTCGGCCAGTGCACGCCCCACCCCACCCTTCCCCTCTCTTCTAGATATTGACACTGCTCCTTCACTCACCTCTGCAGTGTATGTTGGGTTCCCTGTGGAGACCACCGCAGCTTTCATCTCCCCTCTTTCAGTGTTGTGTCCGTGACTTTGGTGGTCTGTTTTATTGCGTTCCTTTGTGGGAGGCTAAGCTGGCACGCTGCTGGAAGCCTGTGAGGAAGTGCTCGGATGTGCCAGGTTCTGGAGAGGTTATTGCAGCTTGGCATTAAGGCAGATTTGTAAGTGATGTGTGTGTGTGTGTCAGGTGTGTCTGTGTGAATACCTATGCGTCACAGTGGCATGGTGTCCATGTTTGCATTAGACTGTAAGCGTGTTATTTTTTGTATATTTTGGACACGAGGCCCTCTATAGAAAACAGCCTCCACTGCCACACGAGGACAGCCAGGCAGCAGGTCGGAGGCAATCTCTGCTTGTTTGTGTGACTCTATGTTATCATCTCCTGTTTCCTGTCAAAACAGGAAAAGACAGGGGAGAAAATGGTGGCTAGGAAAATGCTGCCTTGATGTGTGTTGGCTGGAGGTTCAGGTCTGCCTGACAGTGACCCTCCTGGCCTGGAAAAACAGACCCGTTCAGGGCGTAACCCACAGCGGGATACTTCATGGTGTTATTTTTATCACTTTTACAAAGCACAGCGAGGGATGCTTTTCCCAGCTGTTGACACAGGTCTCTGCCATTTTTGTCTCAAAAACAGTGAAGGAGCGGCAGGCAGAGAAAGAGAGGGAGACGTCCCATCTGGCCATGTCCCTTTGGCTGTCAGCCTTGCATGATTGTGGTTTCTGTTTAGGAAGGGAAATCCTTTTTGACATTTTGTTAATCATGAAAGCGAGACACTCCTTTTCTTTGGATGATCCCTGGACCTCCATCACAATACCTTTTCCGTCAGGCAGCAGTTTCATCCATCCATCACACATATTTGTTCATTCTTTTTTGACAGGATCACACAAACACGCACACGCACACACTCACACACACACACACACACACACACACACACACACACACACACACACACACACACAAAGTAGACCTGGTAAATGCTTTTTTATGGGGCATAACTGCGAGTACATTCCAGACAGCAGAGCCAGCTATCAGTGTGGTTCATGCCGTGGCTTACTGCTGATGGCATGGCAGGTAAAAGCCCCGGCGTCTGCTGTGATATGGCTAAATGAGAAGGCACAGTTAGGCACGCTGCACAAACAGCTGATTAGAGAGATGGCAAATTATTGACTGTTGAAAAATGATAACCATCTCCTGCTCTGCTCTGCTTAGGGAGTCACTGTGTAAAACTGAGCGTTGCTTTTGTGTGGAATTCCAAGAGTTTGAAGGCAGAGCTAACTTTAGCTCTTCACTGGGTCTCTAAAAAAGAACGTGCTGCTCCCACATGACTTCTATTGTTGGATGAGCCAGGTTGCACCAAGCAGGCCTTTTGTTTTCCAAGCAATTTGTGTTGAGCCCTGAGTGCACACAACTTATATTTATTTAAAAAGCAATAGAACACTACCAACTGCTTGAGTTGCCAAGTTTGATCTTAATGGAGAATGAGGTTTTTTTATGGTTGTGTATTTGATGAGTTAGTGAACATGAGACCGGATAGGTAAACATCAGCTACAGTTCCTTCAGCACGTAGCGTCTAGGGCAGCAGCAGTGGTCTGCTCCTTTTTCTGTGACCCGGATTAAGATACGGCGTGCGTATGTTGACTGGGGTCGATGTCATCAGCAGGGAGGTCGGAGTTCATTTGTCTTTCTTGACAGACCTTCAGGTGGTGTTCCAGTGCTCTGGCAAAAGGCCACACCAACGCTGACCTCCATGAGCCACGCAATTAGTTACCCTTTGACCCTTCAGTTTCACCATCAAACCCTGAGCAAGGACTGGGCATGCTTCTGCATCCCCAGACCCACTTTACATATGAGTGTGTGTGTGTGTGTGTGTGTGTTTGTGTTTGCAGCTCAAAAATGCACACATGTAGCATGTGATTCAGACTGACAGGATGTAATAGCTTCTTCTTGTTTCAGTCTACTTCATGAAATTAACAAAATAAAGTGTTTGGAGGCATGTATAAAAATTCACACCTCCAACTTAATGATATATCTGGCTAGTTTCCATTCTTCACTCATAAATAAATAAAGGATCCATTAGTCTGCATCCATCTGCCACAAATGGTACATTTCTTCCGTCCTTGATTGAACAATTGTTATTTAACTGCTCTTAACTATGTGTTTATCATGCTGTAGTGCAGTTAGAACGCATGACTTACGGCTTATGCAGACAGACACTCAGATGAATTCCATCATACCCTTGAGCCAAAAATATAAATCTCAGTGCAAACTCAAGCTTTCCATTTCCCCGTCAGTTTGACATGTGCTGTCCTTGCAGTGCGGCTCTGAACGTGCAATTCAGCTGTGAACCTGCAGCTTGCTTCTATTTCTCTCAGGTCTGCGTGTTTCTCCATCACAATGAATTCCTCAACTCTCACTGAGCTCTTCAGTGTTGTGACATTTCATATGAACAGGCAGAAAGAAAGCCCCTGAAGAGTGTGAAGAGCACATTTTAACACAGAACTCAACAAGAGTGCCAACAACTCCAAGGTTATGTCTTCATTTGGTGATGTGAAATGCCGGCAGCAAAGTCCTTGTCCGCTTAAGATGGCGTCACTGTCATTGGGAATTTAGGCGGTTACGTAACTTGTTTCTTGTTTTGTGTTTGGTTGAGCTGAGAAAAGGCTAGATTAATCATGTAGAGGCTCGTTCTAAGTTGGATAACTTACAAATGGTTCACAAATTGATCTTCTTTCTCCAGTGTCTGCTGGAATGAATATCTAGTTTTTTTTCCATGGCTCTAGTGATGGCCGTGTCTCTTTCAGTCATTTGGTTGTTCTGTTGGTCCACCACTTTGGTTCAAACTGAAATATTTATAGAACTACTGGATGGATTGCCATGAAAATGTGTGCAGAGATCCATAGTTCCCAGTGGATGACTCATAATGACTTTGGTGATCCTCTGACCAGCAGGTCAAATTTTCAATGTGTCCAATACGTTGGCTTATGACCAAGTACCTGCAAAACGAAAAAATACGCTAAACTAAGATGGTGAACATTGCAAACAGTATACCTGCTTAACATCACCCTTTCATTGTGAGCATGCTTGCAAGCCGACGTTAGGATTTACATGAAAAATAACACTGTGTTTGTGTACAGCCTCAAACAGCTGCTAGCTTGGCTGTAGTCTCTCTTGTTTCAGTTTGTTCAGTATTATCAGAGAAATGTTTTGCATTTAACTTTATTGCAACTGAAAACATGAAATAAAGCACAATAGGACAAGGTGATATATATCGTCTAAACAATATAAAAATGTCTGTTGTATATATATTTTCTATATCTTTTCCAAAAAGCCAGCGGCCAAACTGCGTTACTGCAATATTTACATCATTTGGACAACCCTTTATGTCCTAATCCTTGCATGTAACATTCGTTTTTCCCGTTCTTATAAAATTTGAACATTTCATTCACAAAGGAGCATACAAAATAGGTTATTTCATATTGTTTATTTATTTATTCATTGAAATGACCAGAAAACATGCTATATTGGATATATATTGTTTATTAAGAAATTAAATCACCTTCTTTATATCAAACGTATCACCCAGCCTAAAGCAGAATTTTAATAAATTCTTTATATTTTTTGATAATTAATATTTTTTAGTCCAACCAATTCTCACCAACTAATTAGAATATAAAGTGAAATGGTTGGAGTTGCTTTTTGTTGCGGCCCGTAAGGCTTTTTGCAGGATGCTATTGTTCCTAAAAGACAAAGTGACATAAATGTGCATGTGAAAACATTTTGATAAGCCAAGCATTTCCTCCTTCCAAATCCTTCAGACTCATAAGTGGATTAGTGTGTGCTATTCTCCACCGAGATAGTTCAGCCTACTTCCTTATCTCGCTGATGTTCAATTCAATGTGTCTAGACATCTCAATTAGCAAGAAATAAAAAACCCCAAAAGAAACCAGATAATGGTTAGTGCTTATCTATGTGTGTTCTTTCTACCAGTCAGGCAGTTCCACCAGCCTACAACTAGTTCTCATAAATAGACAACAGTTTTCCTGGCTGAAAGCCATGGGCTGATGTTAACATTTTTATTATTAGTGATAAATTGTGTTCTCCGAAAGTCATTAGCATGGTAATGACATCTTTCATGTTAAATTAGTATTCCCCCCCTCTCCCTGCTTTACCTACACTCGGCTGTTGCACCAGGCTGCTTCCGCCACTCGCAACTCTGCTGCTCCATTGTTCTGCCAACACGCAGCAGCTTTGTGAGACACAAAGCATGTCACTCTCTGAGATAATGCTCTGCAGACTGGGAGAGGATGGGAAAGGGAAGCTCTGCACAGCTCACCTTGGCTCAGAATGATTTGAGCTTTGCTGTATGAACACGGTTAAGAAGCCAGATAGGGGGGAATAACCTTTGGCTCGTACCGTCCCAATGGCTTTGTGTTGCTAATCAGTTACCTCGTTGCTCACGTGTCTGCACAGGCACCTAGGGAAAATTGAGATATCCACCAAACAAAAAAGTGTCTTCCTCCACAATAACCACTTACAGTGTCTCATTATGTGGCTCTTCTTGCATACTATATAGAGTCACTCCATGTGTGTAGAGAGGGAGAGAGTGGGAGGGAAACTCCAGCAGCGACAGCAAACTTGAATATTTATCCATATGGCAACTTGCCAGCATTATTACTGTACTGTCCAAGAGGAGAGTGGAGAGAATAATTGTCATAGGATACCAAACATTACACCCTGTCATCACTTTCATACCATTTCATTTTTATGACTTAGAGCACGTGTGGCTATGCCTTTTGCAAGGTGTCTGGGATGAAATATTGCAATAACCATATGAAGCAAGGCCATGCGCTGCCTATCTTGTAGATCAAAGTGTTTATTTGCTGCTTGGCATGAAAAAGTATTAAAATGTAAAAATGATTAATTCTAATAACATTGATGTACAGTATATACTGAGATTATGCAACCTGGAAGATGTTGAAGAAGATACCGTATGCAATTACTTCTGTTTCAGCATGAGTAACTCACTATGCATTTGTCTTTGATAATTAACCATTTGCGCGCACACTTGCATGTCACACTTTACGCTCTGTGTGGCTGAGGGGAGTCCTGCGATGGAAATTAGTTGCCATAAGCTTTATCAGCAGGTTGTTTTCTCTGTAAATAAACTGCAGGGAATTGGGAGTGTTCCGTTTCCCAGTCCAAACAACAAAAAAAAACTCCCGTAGAACAAACTGAAGGGAATGCAGCTCTCTTGGTGCGACAGTTCAGACAGAGGAGAAGCAGGTGGCTGTCACCACTGCGTATTGACTGAGTAGGGGTTTGAAATACAAGTGAAGTAGTGGTTTGCGCTGTTGGAGGGAACTATTGTATCAGGATCCTCTATTCTGCAGTAAGTGTTTTAGAGTGGGCTCTTAGACAAAAATAGATCTCTCAATGAGCTCCAGTGGATGGATACCGAATACTGTTTCAATTTCACACTGCACAGTTTACTAATGAGGACTTTGCAAATGTACTGAACAATCTGAGCTTTTGCTCAGTTTTAGCTTTTAAATGCAAGTGTTCATATGTTAGCAAAATACTAAATACTAATCTCTAATTGTCGTTAGTCAATGGGCTCTGAAAATGTGCCGGATGATTTTTTAACCCTCTTCCCTTGTTTTCAACTTCTATCCCCTCACCCCACCTTTTCCTCCTTCCTTCTGTCCTTGATTTCACCTGCAGTTTACAGCAACACCTGGCTCCTGCCTCTCCGGTTTGCCTGTTGTATCTTTTATTATGGACTCATTTTAGTTTGTTTCCAAAGCCGTGCCTGGTTGGTAGAGAAACTACCTTGAGAGCGTCTCTGAGCCAAAAATCAGCCATTTTAATTAGAGGTGCACAATCATTGGTGCTAGTGTCCATAAACTCAATCCCCTGTGTCCCTGGTGAGAACAGCATAGCCAGCAGCCCGCTGCTGTCTGAACTGCACAGCAGTCATGGGCAGAGAACTGGAAAATGTGGAGCATTACTTCTTATTTGTTTATATATATATATATATTTTTTTTTTTACAAATGAGACAACTTTTTAAGGGTTCATGTTGTTCTCTCTGTGCAAGCCAGAGCATTGGTACGTCCCTGAAATCAGTTTCTTATTTAGTTGAAGCAATGAAGACGATATTATGAAACAATATGCATTTACAGTAAAAATCTAAATCTTTAAAAATTAACATTTTAGAATGTTAAATACTCCAAGAAAAAAGTTAGTTGAAATGCTTTAAGCAATTAATTAATAAAACTGAAACGTTAAATAAAAAAAAAAGAATAATTAAAAAAAATAGCTTCCTACAATTGTAACATTCTAACAGTTTGTTTTGCAGACTGCCAAGAGAGCTGTAACGGAGCCAAAGTAGCACACTTTTTTATTTAACTAACTTTATCAGTTATCAGTAAAACAAAACAAAACACAGAGACGGATAATCTGCAAATTGTCCGATAATAGGCCAAGCCGATGATTGGGTTATCCCTAGTTGCCAAAGTCTCTCCTTCTCCTACTGGTGAGTTCAGGCTGGACCTCTCAACAGCCCGACCCCGGCAAAAGTTGATGAAAGCTTGACGGATCTGGGGTTGAGACAGTAAAGGCTGGTCCGAGAGAGAGAGAGAGAGAGAGAGAGAGAGAGAGATGTTGGAAAAGGGGGGAGAGGGAGAATGAAGTCTGTCTAAACAGTCTGAAAGGGGCTTGTTTT
>NC_048426.1:14160058-14188453 GCF_013103735.1 Etheostoma cragini | reverse complement strand
GGGGGGGGGGGTGTCAACTCATCTTGTGCACTTCTCTGAGACAGGTGGAGACATTATCTTGCAATACACATCAGTGCAGTGTGTTCATGGAATATGTAGAAGGGGTAAACAAAAAAAAATAACCAGCTAGCTGTTAGCAAGAGTTAGTGAACGATGAAAAAACAATGACTGTCACAACAGAGCAAACATTGCTTTTTCATTCTTTCTGTCAGAATTTCATGTTAGCTTTATTTTTAATCATTCTGTATTTTCAGATTTAGATTGTTATTTACCTGGCAGGACTTTCTCTATCAAATCTCCCAGTGTCGGGGCAGAGTGCTCTTGCCTCGTAAGCCTAAGAGCTAAAAACCACATATGAAGAACACAATTTAGGAGAATGTACAGGGGAGGTAGTACAGGACACATGTCTGAGCGTCATCGTCACCAAATACATGTGAACACACAAACACATACACACAAAATAAAACTATATGGCCTCAGGACAGTATAAAGTCCATGTGCAATTAAGACTTAGAGCTAATCACAAATATCAAATAACATCTGTTTGAAGCCAACAGAAGAAGCATATCCCAGACACTCAGACAGCCTTCTGTGCAGAGCCAAAATACAATGAATGACATGGTTGGGACTTACTCCTTTATTCAACAAAGTAGTATTTCGACATTTACGTGAGATGAACGTTGGGAAGAGTGAGGGGAAAAAACATTAGGAAAATGGGTCAACTTTGGTCAAATAGTATTTGCAAATTGCATTTAGTTTTCCCCAAAAGGAATAGAAAATTGAGTGTGTTCTCCAACTTAGAACACTGCAGACAGTGTCAGGTGCTTCTCTAAATATAAAGTGATAATAAACTAACTTAAAGATACAGTCAGGGATTGCATCTGTAATGCCAAGTCGAACAAAGCACCTATGAGGCATTAAATGTCTCAGAAGGTATTTGCAAACACTGCTCGACCACAGACTGAATGACAGATTTAGGTTCAGATTCAAATTGATAGACAAATTAATGGTCTGATCTGTGCTACTCACGAATTCGGTTGCTCATTGTCTCAGGGAGCGAAAATGCCCGTTTAGATTCTGTTGGGCCTCCCCTTACACTGTCCCGAAGAGAACGCACACTCTTCTGCCGATTCCTGGCAAAGCGGGCCCGTCGTATCTTCCACATTGCTGCATCACTGAGGTTGGCTACGTTGGTTCGTACAGCTGTGATGGCTGTCAAAAGAAAGATTACAATTTGGAGCACTATTAGGCTGTAATGTTTATGTTACAATAAATATTCTGCCAAGAAACTCGCAGAGTAGGTGGAGTAGCCTTAACAACTCTGACTGTGGACATAGAAGCTACGTACTAGTAGGGAATGGGAACTCCTTGTTGCAGTCCAGGTGTAACTGAGCCTCCAGAGATAATGTTTCAAAGCGGTTGACAAAGAATTCCCAGCTCAGCGCAGGAACGTCTTTCTTCAGAAAATGCAGCAGCAGGAGCTTGCTTAGGATGATGGGCCGATCCCTTACAACAGTGTCAAACTGGAAATCCAGGCACAGACATAGCCCCTGTATAATAAACAACACCCACATGTAAATACACAGCAGTATGTGAGTATATGCAGCTACATGAACACACATTTAAGTTCAATAAGCATTGGACTTATATGGGCCCTAACAAGGTCACCTGCAGTGCCGGCCTCTTGATGGTATCCAGCAGCAGTCTGGCTCGGGTGGCCACAGCTGGGTTGACGTCCTCCACAGAGGCCAGGAAGCAGCAGAAAGCATGGGCTAGGGAATACTTCAGCAAGTGGTTTTTCGTCACCGCACCGATGTCCAGAAACCGACACAGCACTGCTACCTTCTCCACTGGGAATTGTCATAATAATACAGAGTGTACAGGAAGATCAGACAAATTACACAATAGGAAGAGACAACTGAGCTGCCAAGTGTCCGGCCATAATTACCTAGATATAATAAACAGAACAGGCATTGAGGTCCTTGATGAAGATAAGTTAATGTATTAGCTACTACTGTATTTCTTTGTCATCATATTAGCATTCAATAATGCATGAGTATATCAATATGAATTATGTTTATTAAATAATTAAGAAAGTATTTAATTAATTATATAAATACTATAAAAATCAGTTAAAATATTCAATAATTGTTTTACGTATCTTTGATAAGTAACATTTATAAAGAGAGGTAAACAGAACGTCTTGCTGTACATTTTTCTCTATTTTTTGTGTAAAAGTATAGTTTCTATAACAAAATAAGAAGATCCTTCCAGTAATTTTTGCCGTTATTTATTATGACTCCCAGTGAAATCTAAAAATAGACATTTTATTCTGAAATCCATTAACTTTCACTGGCTGATAGATTCAACCAAGTCTTGACCACTAGGTGTCAGTGTGGCAGTCAAGAGAAATTGCAGAATAGCACCACATTGGCTGTTTGTGATATTTAAGGATATATTTACAGTATATAATGTGGTCATGACATAGACCATCAGCATTTGAACCTTTCATTATGGTGCACCATTTTACAAAGGTGGAAAGACTGAATGACTGAATATATTTTATCATTTTCCAGAGTATTTATATGCACAATAGGCTAACAACCTTCTTTACACCTTCTGAGAAATATTTACTGTGTGTTTGGGGCTCCTCTCCTGTTTCCCTATTTTCATCCATTGAGTCAGAGGACCTGTCCTCTGTCTCAAGGTCAAACAGCACCTCTCTGCCAATCACAAGGCGAGAAAAACCTTATTAATCAAACAATTCCTCTTTGCCGCCTGTTTGAACCCCACGGTAACCATGACAACTGAAGGAGGAGCTGTGGGCAGGCAGTGGTTTAGGTAGAACATTATATAAGCAGACTGGGGGTCTTTGTCTAACAGTTCATTCATACACAACCCCTTTGCTAGTCCAGTCATCATGATGACCTTGATGAGGTGTTAATACTTGCATTTGAGGTTGTACATTGAATGTGCCTCATCTTGAGAAATAAATGCAGACACCCGATACACAAAAGGGTAATATATGATGTATGAATATATGATATACAGTATGATGTATGAATATATGCCTCTCTCTCACCTGCTTCAAACCGTATTTTCCAGTCTTTGCTGTTGAAGTTTGTGTTGATGAGGTTCCAAAAGATGTCCGCCCCATGTGACAGAGACAGGGCATGGAGAAGCTGAGGCACAGCCAGGGAGGCCAGCTGGCAAAACTCTGACTTCAGCATGGACCACAGACTGTAACACAAACATAGTTACACACCAAGTTACATACACACACACACACACACATACACACACACACACACATTTTGCTTTCAAGCAGTTGGTTAAATATTGTTGTATTTAACAATTTTGAGTAAAAAGACCTGACAGCACACACCTCGGAATGAGCATCTTTTCCTGGACGTAGGCAAGGAACTGGGGGTGATCTTTGCGGGCAAGGTACAAACACTCTCCATGGAGACACAGGATCCTTAGACCGTTCAGCATGTTGAACAAGATGTCAGGCTCCTCAAACTTGGACATTTCCTGGATACAAAAGAAATGCGTGAAATAAATCACAGAAAACCTTCTTGAATCCGGTCAACCTCCGGACCTCAGTTTTATTATACATGTACCTGCAGAATGGTGTATATGAGCTTCAAAGACACAGGGAGCTGCTGGTAGGAGAACTTCTTATCAGAGTTATTCTTCATGGCTGGAAGGAAGAGTGCAGTATTAGAAATAACTGAACTCTCAAGTTACTCTGCATTGTCACAGAGCAGAAGTGGTTGAATGAAAAATGTGAAACATATCGATGCAATCATGAGTTCTAAATCGATACCAGTCTCACATCTGTAAAGTAAATGTGGAAATAAAGCTAGTAACCAGTTAGCTTAGCTTAGTATTAGGACTAGAAATGGGGGGGAAACAGAAGCATATTTTCCAAAATGGTGAGTTATTTCTTGTTATGGGTTCTTAGTATTCCTCCGGCAGATAACAGTTCAGGAAATTATAATTTGTTATGGCAGTTAATAATTTTTAACATTGTATACAGAACTGATACACACATGGATCATCAGGAGAAGGGTTACTGGGGTTGTCAGTGTGCACGCCACATGGGTTGTCTCCTTCCTCATTTGCATTCTCTGCACCGAGACAGAATTCTGGCTGAGACAACAGCAAGGTTTCCTCCAAAGTATCCGTAGGTTCCTGTAGAGGAAATCAAACACTTTCAAAATCTCCTTTATATGTTTCATACACTCATCAGTAATTCGGCTGAGCATGACATAGAGTCACTCTAAAGTACTTTTAAAACTACCTATTTGTAAGCTGACAAAAACAAAGAGATACAAAGATTAAAATAATTTAGAAAGGTGTGTTGTATGTCATCAACCACAACACTGGCTCAGCTAGGCACAATGTTGTTTTTTGTTGTATTGTTGTAAGGGACGTAGGGGCTACGTGACATTCATTTTAAAGCCTTAGCTGTTAAATGCACAGGATTTAATTATATAAGACGTATGCAAATTTAAGCTATGTCTCACCACAAGGCGAATCTCTTCTCGGGGTGTCAGCCTCTCCAGGAGCTCACATCCCAACTGGTAGCACAAGATACTGGATTGGCACAGGCTGCACTCTAGGGCCTTCTCATCCTTCTGGCAGGTGTGTGAGCCCCCCCAAGGGGCCTGGAAGACATTGTTGATGATGCCCACAATATCCTTCCCCAGACTGCTTTCTAGACCCAGCATCACACCGTCATCCTGGAGCTCCATCTGGGACAGCAGGGGATAGGGCCGTGAAAAAAAGGGGAGCAAAAAATGGAGCACACATATCGAGATCCCACCTGTGGGCATTGTTGTCATTATCCTTTAAATGCATGAAGAAGAAGAAGAATTCTGAGCAAACAGACTTCAGTGGATATCCTTGGCACATATAATACACATGTAATACAATATGATAGTGTTTGCGTTGTAAGACGTTTTGTTACTTCCATTCAAATACCAAATACCTTCAGGAGTATAGTAGAAATATCACCATCCAGCATAGTAAATAGACCCATAGTCCCTTTAGGAATATGGTTCCAAAATCGTCATTTTAGCAATTTTTCATCAGGAAAGTGTGGTCACCTGCTTTAAGATGAGGTCAAACATGAGGATGAAGCAGCCAAGGTTCATGTCATCATCGTCACAGTCCAAATCCAGAGCGCAGTGGCCAGTGGCATGACCCAGGTTTTTAAAGGGGCTGCAGCGCAGGGGGCTGCGGAATGGGCTCCTGAAGGGGCTGGGGAACGGACTGAGGGTGTTGTGCTGCCCATGGCGTCCTGGATCTGACACCACACTCACCTATGAGCATAGAGAACATCACTATATAAGGTAAAATATATGTGTTTCAATTCATATCCAAAGAATGTATGCCTCTGATGTTCTTTTAATCGTAATCGTTATTGTAAACGTTCCCCTGTTACTGTCAGATTTGATGACACATCAGTGCAGAGTTGTTCGGCTATAAATTTAATGATAAATCTGCCTCACAGTCAAATTCAAATAAGCCCTTTAAGAGAGCTATATTTAGACATTGGAGGTTACCATGGCAAAATATAGTACACATCAATGAATGGTATAAAATAGAAGCCAGGAAGGAGTAGAAATGTGTCATAATCCTATGCAGGCATTTGACAGAATGCAAAATAACCATACCAAAAATGTAATAACATCAAGTCAGTTGATGTTTTAAGTAGAATTAGGTGTATTTTTTGGAATAAACTATAAGTTAAGCTTGTAACTGGGATAAAAATAAATCAAAACGAGCTTTGAACCCTCATATATTTCTTTTGTGGGAATAGTTTTGCATTGCTGTTTCCCTTACCCTGCGAGCCCCAGAGTTGCCAGTAAGATCTGAGACGCGTGCCTTCCTCTGATTGGCCAGCTCCTTCAAAGAGTTCACTCCATCAGAGAACATCCCAATCAGCAGCTGAAGAGGCACCACAATGTCCAACTCCGACAACACCTGGGTCCAAACAAAACACAAGTGTTTGAAGGGTCTATTAGCACTAATCCTAAAATATTTTTCTCCTTACTATGCAGATAGTTTAGTATTATTGTATTTCCAATGCTAAACCATGCACTTCAGTTGTTGAGCTTTTTAAATGTATTTATTCTATGCTATAACATAAACACTACATGCATGACTGAATACCTGCAGGGTAAGAGAGATAAACTGATGCTAATAACAATATAAATGCCTATATCACATCTTGTATATACCCAAAGATTTATAACATGCAGAGACAGATGTACAGAGTCAAACTGGGCACCAGTTCTCTGTTTAATTTGAATGTGACCTAATAGAGGAGCGAAAATGAATTCAATCTTTTGACCGTAGTTGTGACAGAAAACTTGAAAGTGATCCACATATACCGGGAAACAAGCTGTGAGTGCATATGGGATGAAACTCAGTCTCATTCAGTGACCCAGATCCATGTTCAGCAGGGCCCCTGCCCAGACTCTCACACTGTATGACAACCTGTTCAATTCACACGCACTGTGGACAGAACCGCAGGATGTCAACTGGACATGATACCGCGTGTGTGTGTGTGTGTGTGTGAGTGCGTGCGTGTGTGTGCGTGCTTACATGCAGCCACAGCAGAGCCTGCTCTTGCACAGACGCTGGGTAGCCAGAGAATCTGCAGCTGATAAAGCCAAACATTTCTTCCATGGAGAACGGCAGGGGGCACAGCTCAATATCAAACATCTTACTGTAAGCAAAAGGCAAAACACAATATTACGTTCCTCATAAACAGTTACACAATCACAGTGATTCAGTTCACTCCTGTTGTTCTTCAGTGTTACAATTGTGTTGTCTAATCACCTCCTGGTTCTAGTGCACCACATCAGAGTGGTATCAATCAATTTTCTGCAAGAACATTTTTCAAAATATCAAACTTCTCCATTTGCTAAGCTTTTCCCTGATGGTACACTTACTATTGATAAGCCCCTTAGTCCAAAATGCATCCACCTTTTTAGTCTGAGAGTTTTGCCGTGCTGCAAAAGCTAGCATCATGCATTATAGAACATTGAGACTGACAAGAGTATTTTTGGAAAAGAGCCTTTTTTTAAGATTCTGTGGAATTCACACCAATCATTTATCTTTAATGTGTGGACTACTAAAAATACATATCTGTTATAAGTATTGTAGCTGCAGAGGAAATATCTTGACGTCATGTCATGATGTAAGGAATAAGAAAAATACACCAGCAAATGACACAACTGAAACCAAGACACAGATTTGTCTGATTATTCTGTATGTAAGGTATATCAGAATAAGCACATCTACAAGTAACTAATAAGAACTTTCAAATCTGCTTATATGCAAACAGAAATGTTTTTATTACAGGAATTTCAACAACAATATCCAAACACTTGGAGGTGGTGGATTACCTAAGCACTTCCCGGAACTCTTTGAGCTGGTGGTCGGGCACCTCGGTGCGAATGGACTCCAGCCACTCAGGCATAAAGCACTCCCACAGTGGCTGACTGATGACATTGTACGGTATCAGACACAGGATCCGGTTCAGGCCTTCCTTCAGCTGGGTCACTGTGCTACATGACTTGTCCCAATATCCTCCCACCTGGGGAAAAGTGTGCATGTACTGATTTAAAACAAACACATCCAAGAGAGTTCAGATGATGACCTGCCCTTCCTATTTTAATAAACCTCAGTCCTCATTGACATGCCGATTTAATGATACATATTGATGCTGCCCAGTGCAAAATGTTCACATATAGATATTTGCAGTTATAAAGTTCCTGTTGTTTTTTTCTGACTATAACCTTTTCCCACCCACATCCACATCCAGTATCAACACCTACATTGGCTATGATCCCTTAACCAGTTACTATGTGTTTAGTTGACCTGGATCTTGGCCTTACCCTTGCAAACTCAACAGGCTTGGGCAGCAGACACATGACCATGACGTCAAATCGCACTTCACACACTGTCTTTAGCCACTTAGTGACAAACTGCGGCTTCAGTTTCTCCACCAGGCTTCCAACCTCATCGTCCATCATGTAGGCGGTGGAGTGAAACCACTGGAAGACCATGCTGACCAGCCGAGCCAGACTCTCTGTTGGCGTGTTCTCATTAGGTGTGCACAGGCTCACCTGCAGATGTGAGTGAAGGTCAGAGAAGCAAACTAATCAGTCAGGTAACCAAGTACTTAGCAGGGTAGCGATAATAGGACATGCACTGTACACATCCTTATCTCCCAAATCCCTGTTATTGACAGACATTGTGATTACACACCAGGAACCAGATGCCAAACTGACTCAGGAGGCGCTGGTCATGCTGGTCGTCCTCCTTGTTGTCAAACTCAATGTTGTCCAGAGAGTGATGGGAGGTGGACAGGCCCATCTGACGACGCCTGTTCATCTCAAACTCACGCTGTTCTGCATGAATTTCTGCCTCCTTGAGAAGACTGGATGGAAATGGAGAGGATAACAGAGGATTCAGAGAGGAGTAGAGAAGACATTAGAGAGAGTCATATTGATACATCAACTTATACATTAATCATCTAATTTCATGCAGTATTGTTAAACATATATTCATGTTAAAACAGCATTAGAGGCATATGCCATGTAACTGTGGCTGTGATATGTCAGTGTAAACACTGTGAATGTACCTTATAACAGCTTCTACAGTGCACACTAGCTCCTCCGCACCGCACTCCCTTGTGTTGATGGGAGGGGGCGAGGTCTGGTAAAGATGGGTCTCCGCCGCAGCCCCCACCTCACTACTGTGGTGGTTGACATGGCAACGCTTACAGTAGCGGACAGGCCGGTTGCCATGGCGCCCACAGCAGCCAGCAGAGAAGCAGGTGACCACAGCCCTCCTAACATGAGAGCTACAATTCTACAAAGCCAAGAAATGGGAAAGGAGGGGATCAGTTGACTTTTTTTTTTTATTCTGGGCAGTAGGTAACAAAATAAAAATATCCCACAATAACAGCAAATCAGCCAATAATGTATTATTACAAACCTCTAAAAATAAACCTATATACAGGCTTGAAAAGCAACTAACTGCTCAGAATATGAATATAGTCCTCTCCAATACACATTTGTTTAGAGACGTTGATCTGTCTACATCTGGAACGATAGAAAAACTCTTTTCTTTATTTATGTGTCCCTACAGTGTCTCAGGTTTCTAAAAATAAAAGGAATGGCACTAGAGAACCATCCTAATCTGATCAGCCTCTAATCTTGTGCCATTAGAGGGATGCAGTGCTCCCTATCAAATTAACATATGTATCTGTCCTTTGATGGTGAGTTCTCTCTTTCACCCATCCGGCTTTCAACAAACAAAAACACCACCCTAATGTTACTGATGGTGTTGTGGTTAACAGTATGTTAAATTTTGCATATCATGGTATATTTATAAGAAACTATTTTCAGATGAAGATGAACGAGCTGGTGTAAATCCATGTGGGAGTTTAAAGGGCTTTCTTAAATTAGTGTGACAAAGCCTGATCAGAAAGGGAGGCTGTGGATTATAAACTGTTGGACAAACAAGGGTGGAGGCCAGCTGTTTCGCCTGGACGGCTGCTTGGCCTGACGGGAATACCTGAGATCATCTCACACTCAGTTTGGTGTCTCCCTGGAAACCAGCAGCGAGCACTCTCAGCAGTGCAAACATCACCCCCCAGCATCTTCATTTGAAATGATGTGGCCTTTACTGAGCTGTTACAGTGAATGGACTTCTCAATGAAGAAAACATTTCCAGTTCATAAATAAATGACCTTACTACATATAGCAGGTAACAATGGATTTCATGAAATGTCTTCATCCACAAGGTTCAATGTGTTTGTTTTCTGTGTTTACTTAAAGCATGTGTACTGTTTGTACACATTTTTGTTTTTTATGTGCAGTTTAAGGCAATACTTCATTATTCTGAAGATATACAGTAATCAGTAACAACAAATCACTGCAAAGGTTAATTTGTCCTTAATATAGAGATACATTGAGTAGGAAGTTGCAGTACAAATACAAATCTTACCTTCTTTTGACAAATGGCAGATATTTCTGCTGCAAAGACAAATTAAAAAAAATATTCAATTTGCAGACAACAGAAGTAGCTTTTTGAAATTAGTCATATGTGCCATTGGAAAATAGAAAAACCTTTTCCTAAAACTTTATAAACAGTATATAGCTTTTATGCATTGCACATAGACACTACATAAAAGCTCTCTTCTTTCACTGTAAAGCCTACATTGACATTTTTTAAAAAAGTACTAGAAAAGATTACATTATTATTAACACCTCTGTTTAAGTATATCATCAGATGACTAAACTTGAAGTATCACATTTAACTAGGGTTTTAAACATAATCAAAGTAAAGGAACACGTGCACATAAAATAACATTTGTAATATTAAAATGCTAAAAATCTTTCTGTATACACAGTAGTATAAAGGAAGAAATCTTTGAGTGAAGAAATTTGTTTCAGACATATAAAAAATAAAACTATAAAATAAAACAAAACCTCAAATAAATGTGCTAATAAGTTAAATAAGCATAACATTCAATACACAATAAGTAACATTAGCCAACATAGACATGTCTGACAAGGAGTAAGAAGAAGTATACACTTATTTAATCCTAACCTTCTCCATAACTCAGTAAATTAATATTATTATAATTTCCTATACCACACATTAACATCCTAATAACATTTATCACATTTATCTTATGATATATAGTATATACACACATAATCTTACACATACATCAATGAACACATATTGTACATTATACTGAATGTATTCTACATATGTGCCATTTACATTATATATGTCTCTTTGTCTGTGGGGAACAAGACAGACTGAGAGACACTTAAACACCTTTTTGTTTGTGAACGCTCACCTTGAGGAAGGAGTACATCAACAAGCCATTCCGCATGGTCTCTGAAAAAGAAATTCATAAACAATGCTTGATTTATAGGCAATCTGCTCAACATAAAATTCCATCTAGCCTTCCACAGCAGACTCAACTTACTAACAGAGCTGGCAAACAAAATATCTTCCCTCAATATCAAAGAAAATACAAACTGCAGAGCCATGCAATTATAACACACTAGACGCTGGAGAAAAGAGAAACAAGTGGTTGTGTGGTTTTGTAATGATGATCTCATTACCAGTGTGAGGGAATTAAGTAACCATGGTGATGTATTTCCCTGGGTTAGAGTGAGGAATAATGAGGCAGGCAGTAGGTGATGTATGTTTTGAACAGCAGCTATTTGAAGGAGAGGGAGAATCTGGGGGATGAGGAAAAGAGGTAAAACAGACGCATACCCTGCTATCCTCTGGCTGCACTCCTCGCATATGTAAAGAGGAGGAGGCTTGTCTCCCAGGGCAACAGAAAGAGTAGGATCTATACACATCTGCAAAGTAAGAAAGGTAGAGTTAGAATTTAGATGGGGTATTTAACATGTTTACATACAGATACTTTGAGGATCAATTTCCATACAAACAAGAGAGAAATAAACCTTTTCTGCTAATTTAGGGACTGGACAAAAAAATGATCTGGTGTGGAAGGGGACTGAACATTATTCTTCAATTTTCACACGGAATGGAATTTGTACAGTACAAATCATTTTCCCATAACCAAAAGTGGATGAAGTGTTTAAGATGGTGTATTTCAATTCAAACCATGTTAATGAAATTATAATTTTTACATAACCACCAATGGGATAGAATTAAACATAACAAAATGATACATCCTGTTTGGCAAATACTCAGCCATTTTTTATGTTGTGTCACTGTGTACACTTCAAAATAAAGTCAAGGTGAAAGTTGTTCTACAATAAATATAACAATAGTGATGTGCTCTCTGAAAGGTTTAATCATTAAAGGCATCCTCCAAAAAAAATATTTTGACTACCCTTCTTTTAGCAAAAAGAAGAAAAAAACCTCCCCTTTTCTGAATCTTCCTCCCCCCAAATGTTTTTGAACAGTCCCTTGGAATAGACTATTATACACTACATTTACTACAGCTAACATTTTCCTTTTGTCTCTCTTACATAGTACCTTCCAAGGGTAGTATAACAGCATCTAGCCCAAGAAATCATTTGGCACCTATACCTGTCTCCCCACGCCTTTGCGTGGATGGCTGCGTGCATATGCTTCCCCCCTTGCAACCTTTGCCTGGCCCTGTGCTATACCTCAATGCTCGTGGCCTTAATGTTCAGATGGTACACTGTAATTTAGCGTGCTCACTTGATGCCACCCATCCTCAAGGGCTGCACAGGGTCACCGCTTCCAATTTAAGCCCCCCCTCCACCAGTTCCCCCTCCCTGCTTCTGCTAATTGAAAATCGCTCCTGTCCAAGCCCCTGTTCCTACTCTATTTGTCAGTTTTGAGCACAGTTGAGTAAGGGCATGCAAAGCTGATATAGCCGAGCAGTAACAGCAGAGAATGGTGTAAAGTAGCATAGAAGCTGCTATCATTACCCCACTCTCACTGATTTATTTACCGAGGGGCTCACATAAACACGCCGACACACACAGTTGAACTAGACGAGACAATCTGGCACATGCCCCATACATTCCCAAAGTTGTTCTCAAGGAAATCAGCTTTTGAATCCAGAGTGTGCTGCTAATTGTTAATCTATCCTCTTCCAGTAATAAGGCATGGTAGACGTAAAGGGATCCAATAACCATGAGTTTACCTTTGATGTAAGAATTAATATTTAAGGCTTATTTAACATGTGTTTGTTAAGGCTAAAGTCACCTTGACAGCAGGTTTATTGATAGCATTGTGGCACTCGATATGTTGACAGTGGATGGGGTTCCAGGCTGATCCAGGAAATGGAAGAGAGACAGAAGATGGCAGTGGGGGAGGAGAAAAGAAGAAAAATGGGGTATAGGTTAGACCTTTAGTTAGTTCAAGGGCACATCAAGCAGCAGATGTAACATTAAGAGAATTTGACCTGTGTACTGAAGCCCCCTGTATTCACTGATGGCTCCGGGTGGCTTCAGGTTGGGCCAGTAATGAAACAACATCTGCACAGCTGGAGGCTTTACTTGGGATGGGCCATAGGATATGACATAAAGAAGGTCCTGCACACAGTACAAACATCAACAGTAATTACAAATTACAAATATTGATCATTGACATGGTATTCAAAGATATTTGCATGATAAGGAATAGAAAGCAAGTAGTTGAAGGTTTTCATTGCAACATGCTTTATTTCAATTCTAAAGAGTAAATGTTGCCTTATGTCAATTTTTTCATATTTTTTAGTCTGGGAAGGACACTTCACAGCGTCCGGTTAAGCAGGAAATGTAATATAATGTATTAATAACATTGCTGAGTGACTGATCCTCCGTTTTTTGTATTGTATTGAAAGCATGTAAGTCATTAAGGTAAATTGTTAATTACGTCTAAAACACACTTTTAGATTTATGAAAGCTTTATTGTCTTTATGAGAACGCAATAAAGGGTGATTTCACAGGTTTCTTTTTCATATGTAGACCACATTAAACCAGGTCCAGATCCAAATCCCCTACACCTAGACTTGTCAAATCTGGACCAAATTATCCTAGAGAAGATAAAGATTCTTAAAAACACAGTTTCAGATTTGTGAAAATGTGAAAGCAAGTTCTAGTCTCAGGGGTCGTCAAGCAGTGTTTTTTACATTTCAGTTGTTGTATGAATTAAAGAAACCATATATAGCATGTTAATTAGTGAGCTTAGGCTGGTAGGAGAGTTTTATTTACCTCAGTTTGAACAGAACCATAGATATAAATACGGAGCCAGGCTGGCTGTTTCTCCCTCTTTCCAAGATTTATGCTAATCTGAGCTAACTATCCTCTTGCTCTAGCTTCATATTTAGCGCACAAATTGTAGATATCAACCTTCTTTTCAAGCAAGAAGGCTAATAAGCACAGTTCATAGTTAAGAAGGATTCAAGAGATTATCCAGTTTTTTTAAAAGAGTTTTTTTTCTTAATCAGACAGTGTGTGTTTTCAAAGTAATAGAGAGCCAAAATTAAGTTTTTTGCTTTGATGTATTTTAGGAATTTAGGAACAACAAAGTACCTTCCATACTTCCTGTTTGTGCTTCATTAGACACTCCAACAACTGACAGTGATACACTAAAAAGAAGAAAAGACCAGTTTAAGTAGAGCGCCGTTACTGCATAACATTACGGTTATTTTTGCATGCAAGCCTCAAAAGCAGCCAATAGGATGGGTTACCTGGATTGGTGGTGTACTGCATTGCAATCATTAGCATGGAGGAGGCAGACAGATTAACATAAGCAGGGACTCCCCCCTCCCTCCGAGTGGAGCCCACTACAGACGAGCAAGGAACAGACAGAATGAATTTCACTTCTCCGTTGTGTTTAAGATAGTAGTATATCTTTTGATGAAAATAACATAAATGCATTTTATCAACCACCAACTATGCCGCCAGATAGGTACATTTTAATTATGACAGGAAGGGAATTAGTTGTCTAAATGATCTTATGATAGGTCATACTCACATATTGCCATGGGGAGGAAAGAGGTGCTCAGGTACTCAATGATGTCTTTGTGGAGAAAAGGGGGAAATGTGGCTAAAGTGGAGATCATAGTATAGGGCAAAGTGCTGAGAATATCATCACTGAGAAAGGGCAGAAGGCAAGTTGTTGTGTAAAATATGGACTGTCCCAGATCTGATGAGAAAGGGAGAAAGGCAAAAAAAAAAAAAAAGAGATACACAGACACTCATTCAATAACGGTACATACAGTATTCACATACTGTATGCCAACACAGATGTCAACATTACATGGAATTTAAATTAATTAAATAAAATATTATTAACTTAAATATCATTAAATATTTTATATATTATAACAACAGTGAAATAAAGAAAAAAAATTGGAATATGAACTTTAGCTGAGGGCAGTGTCCTTTTTTTTAAAGCCACTTAAGTATAATTTGCCATCAGGAAAAGTAGAGCATTCTAGTCAAGAAGAAGGGTTTTCATGCTTTTGAGCTTTTTTTAACAGTGGTGAAATATTCATGAAAAACAAGAGCACTGACTGTGATGCAGCCTTGGGCCCGTGAAAAACAGTATGAAGATAAGTAATTCTCAGATGTATTCTGAATGTATTGAAAAAAAGAAGACATTACATATGCCTATGTGTGTCTTCCATTTAACTTATATATTTTCACATGACAACATAAGTAAAACATTTCTCCCACTTTACATAACAAACATGCAGTCAAGTATGATACACAGAAGAGAAGGCCTATGTCTGTTGTATCCAATGGCTTATGAACGATTAAGTTGACAGGATCCAGCGTGCTCCCAATCACCCCATGCATCCCTCAAGATCCTCAGCAGGACTTCTCTCCTCCAGTTACAAAAGAGGCCAAAAAAGCAGCAGTGGCTTCATGCAGGCCAGGCTCGGGATGATGATGACAAACAGTGGTGCACTGGGCCTTGACTCACCATGCTGACCGTGCTGCAGCAGGGGCACCAGGTCAAGCAGGGTCACGAGGGTCACATAGAGGCCCTGATAGTCCAGAGAGGGGTACTCTGAGAGCTGAGCGTCCCGACTCTGCTGCCCCTGCCCCCCGCGGTCTGACGGGGCATCGCGCAGAACGCTGTAAAGGAGGGAGCGAGTAACTGTAGGGTTGATGGAACTGACTTGTGGTCTTAGAGATGGGGTGAGTGGGAATGGCACAGGAAAAAGACACATGGTCATGGGCACGGCCAAATTGGAAGCTTCCTGGTTCTCCTTCCTGCCTGTGCGGGACAGAATGCTGCTCCGGGGCGGGAGGGGAAGGGAGGGTAGGGGAGGGGAACAAGGGAAAAAAAGAGACAACAAAGACACAAAAAAACAGCACATTACATTGAAATGGCACTACAGAGACAGCGTAAATAGAAAAAAACAAACCCAGATAAACCCCACATAGGATGCAGTGTCTCACTATTTGACTGTATCACTGAAGGCATGGGCAATTTTTCCCTGCTTTGTCTGTTCAGAGTGACTTTAATTCAATTTATTTCATTTTGTCTATCTTTGCACTTGGAAAACAAAAAAAAACATGAGCACAAACTGCAATGATCACTGCATCTCATGCGTATCTGGTGACAAGGAGCAAAAATATAAAAAATGGCATGTTTTCAGTGGCAACCCCATACTTCTCAAAAAAGGAACAGTGCAAATGACTGTCCCTCGACGGCTGCCATCTTCCAATTAGCAAGGTCAGAGGCTACCATGCAAAAAGGCCAATGAGTCGTGGAATAAAAAAAGAAATTTCCTTGTCTTTAGTGGGGCTGTCAAGGATGGGAGTGACACCAAATTGGTTCGGGAAAATACAGAGGTGACACTTTTGAAACATGCTTCAGCCAGTAATAAACATGTGTGTGAGGTTAGATCAAGTGCTCCTAGGTCACAGCACATGTTTATTGCGCCAGAGAAATAATGTCCGTATGCATACGTTATGATACTGTACCAGTATCATCAGGAGAAATAATGAGATCCAACAGGCATATGGATTCAGGTTTCTAAAATAAATGTAACTAATCTACGGTAAAGGAGAAACTATAATGACAAAGGAATAGGTTGTATCAGGGGAAGATGACTGGTAGCAATATGTTTGTGAGCTAATGGATGGACAATTGTGTTTGTTGTCCCCTGGGAAAGGTGGTGGTTAAATTCAATTTTAAGAGAGGAAAAACAAAAAGGGAAAAAAACTAGTTGGGTTGAGTGTGGAGCGTCTAGGGTGGAGGAGGGGGAAGGGGGGGCCAGAGAGCATTGCTCATTTTACTGCACATTATTAAAGAGCTAAGCTGTTCTATCAGGTAAACGATTGGGATTTATCAAGAGAGCCCAGATTATAAATGCTGATGCAATTTTTTTTTTATTGTTTTATTTTGAAAGGTCAAAAGCTCAAAAAGTAGAGTTACAGCATTTCCGGCAAGTGAGAAAGGGGATTTCAAGAATTTTTAACATAACATTAGATGCATCATGTTGAGCTTAACAGTTTATACTGCCAACAGCAGAGTGTACCCTTTTCTGACGTATCCCCTCAAAGTTATACTCTGTAAGATTCTATTCAGTGTAAATGCATTCACAAAGCTGCGTTATTATATACAGCGTAAACTCAAAAAGGACTAAATCATAACAACAGACAGTATCTCAGAGTATGACTTTTTCACTGCCCATTTCTCATATAGAACACATCATTATTTTGAACAATGAACATAGAGATCAACAGACACGCTCACACGCATACACTGAACACACAAAGACCCACACATATGTGCATACACACACACATACATACAAACGACAAAGAACTACAAACATGTACGACACATAAAACACATGTAGAAATGCACTGATACAGACACATGACATACATTGACTGTCAAACCCTGCACTGGCAATTCAAAATCCTTGACTGTGTGTGTTTAGCAGGAAATTTAAAGCACAATCACACTCCCTAAAGTTACAGAATTAAAGAGAAGTATGAATAATCAATACTTTATATTCTCAGAGTGATAGAGTTTGGCATGAAGTCAGCATGGCTCACTGATGCAAAGAGCTCAGCTTTGCCTCTTCTTTAAGGAAGCATATATAAAGTAATTGTCAGTAAACAGAAAACTGTAGCCTTTCTTTATTTTCTGTTCTGCATCTGACCTGTGCTGAAACTGAAATTGGTGTGTGAATCAGCAAACACCTCCTTTGGCCATTTCAGTTTTTCTTTCCAGGAACATGACACACATCTGCTCTACTTTTTAAGGTTCACTACTCTTACTTTCTCACTGTAGAAGAAGGCACAGGTGTATGGATAATCCTGGAGTCCCTGCTGAGGAAACCAGACCTCTCTACTGGTGGGAAGAATTATTTGTTTGAGGCTAAGAAGCTCCGCTTCTGGGAAAATAAGAAACCGTTAACAGCGGCATCGTTCCTTTCGCACTCAAATGCCCCTCCGAGACCAAATCATCACTTGAGTTTACACAGATTCCCACAGTTACAGCCCATGTCATGCTCTGTCTGTGCCAAAGACATAAGATCGGCCATGTTTAAAAAGGCACAGTGGTTGCTGGTGCTGGACAGCCCCTCAGCAAAGCACAAAGTAACCAGGATACTTTGTGGGCATCACTCAGTAGAGAAATAATCCTTATGAAGGCTGAAGCATAAAGTATAGAATTGAGGCTCGCTGCCAATCTTAAATAGATTGCACCCTAATCTTATAACAATAATAGAAGTGGGGCATGCAACTTCAGCCTCCACTAATCCCATCCTTTTTGTAAATTAACTAATAAGTTCAGACAGCACTAATATTTTCTGTGAAGCCAGCAGGCAGGAAGACTAAACCAACCATATGACATATCAAATGATCCTATCACTGCAGCCTACTCTGATGTGGAAGAAGCTCCAGCTGGAAAAAACAGGGACATGACACATCGTGAAATTTGATGTGTCCAAAATGGCTGCCTATTTGACCTGTGTTTGAGGAGGAAATAACATGCTGTTCCTTCCTCAGGCTTTCACAGCACCCAGGGGAGCAGGCTGACCCTGCAACTGCAGAGCAGAAGAAGCTGCCTGCACCAGGCCCCTCTGGGAAGGACACAACAGTCCACCCCAGGGAAGTGTTCATTTAGCAGGCAACCATAGAATCAATAAACATCACTGAGTCATCTATTGCTGTAGCTGCTTTAAAACAACACCCTAACTCCGTAGGAAATCTGCTCCATCTTCTTCTATATTTCAAAGCAGGGCAAGTAGTAGACACAGTTGGCCTCTTCCCTAACTTCCTCTTGACATACTAAATTCATAATAATGGTTTTTACTGTCTTCTCTTTCAAGAAGTGTGTCAGAACAACCTGCTGTGAAGTTATCTTGTCTGATGTGAGGAAGCTAAATATCCTTCACATTCTACAGTCTGTTACATCACCTGTTAGCTCCAAAGCAGGGTACTTACCTGAGCAGGGTTTGGGAAAAGTATTTCAGTGTGTTTGCAATGTCTGTTCCGGATGGCACAGGGTAAATATTGTGTTGCACACGGTTGTGATACTCTTGCAAGTATCGTATCTTAGAGGCAACTAGACAAAATAAAGAGCAGAGTAACAAGCAAATCAACACTAGTGAGACTATCATGTGAATCTGAGTGCACACATAAGGCAAGTGGTAGAACATGCATGGAGCTGTATTTCTTGGTTCATGTAAGAATAAACGCTCCAATTATCAAGTCAAACAAAGAGTCTCTGTTCCCATGGCTGTCTGGCCTTCATCGGGGGATCTTTTTTTGCAGCAGCGAGGACACAGGAACCCCTAGAGGAAGAGGTAACCTATTGCTTACAGAAACAAGCTCATGTACAAAAGGTTGCCAGTTCAAGTCCCAAGGCAAGCTGGGAAAGTGCAGTCAGCATGAGACTTGAGAGAGGGTTTACTCATCCCTCTGCAGATGATACTGAGAGACATTTCAGCAATGACCCCGCTTATATATGCTGAACTTCTCCGTCAGGACAGGGTTTTAGGTATAAACGTGTTATTTTTGTCAGGTTAAATTAAGAGTTAAATTAAGTTGGAGCGGTTGATTGCTGACCCATTTTTGGGGACTTTGGGGAATGGTTTTTATCTTACTCCCTGACCTGTAAATGACAACCCCCACAAATATAAATAACAGCTGCAGGCTTTAAGCATGTAAAGTATGTGCTGCTAAACAAACTGTAGCACACATGCTTCTCATCACATTTTGATGCCTAAACACAGAAATAAATAGAAAAATGATGGAGATAACAGCTGGCAATTTGTTGTTCTCTGTTTTTTTTCTCATCTACTGTATATTGACTACTAAACAATCAGGAACACTGCCAAATGAAATGGAAGCCCCAAACACCTAGTTTGACCCCCATATGTTATGTCAGTTATACACTTAAAACTAGCAATACGTGATTAAAGGTGTGCAGAGATCATTCAGTACTAATATTGAAGACATTCTGAAGAAAAGGGATGCCTGCCACCTGTTCAAAAGCAATCGGAGGATTTAGAAGGAAATGAACAAGAGCCTTCAGGACGGTGTGATCAAACCACGTTATTGATCACTCTAACGCCACCATATTGTTCAGTAAAGAATCAGTCAGGTCGACCTTGAGACCAGCAGCAAACCTCGCTTTCTGCACGCGCTTCATCCAGCCAAGTCAATCAAAACAACACAAAAAGATAACATGACGATGTAGCCATTATGTTGTTTTCCCTTGTCAAGAAATACACATAGGCTATAGACTGCCTTCCTGTGAGCGCTGAGCGCTCCAGCCATCCTCTGCAGAGAGAGGACGTGTTGCAACCTGCCATGGCAACCGCGGTTTTATCACCAAGGACAGCTCCCCTCGTTCGCTTTCTTGATTAAAACAAAAAATCACATTTCCAGTTTCCAAACCTCCATGACAAGACAGCAAAGCCAGACACACAGCCGTACTTACACTGCTCTGCCTTCGTAGACATTTCGCAGACACTTTAGGAACCATTAAACCCAGAATGTAAATTGTTTTGGTGTTTTTTTTCCTCCCTGGCGTTGTGTTTCCTTCTGTCGTGAAAAAGTGAATATACCCTCCTCGCAGCCCAGGCTCGGCTTGATTGTACCACTCTGCGCGATGGATTTGTACACTGTGGCTTTTTAGCGTTGGCGCGGTCGCTTTTAGCGGAATTAAAAGGAAAACCCAATTTTGTGGGTTTGATTTTAATTTTGAGAATTGTATTCTTTCGGGGAAGAGAGGAACGTTGATATACATCTGCAACAGCATACCTTTCCGAATGGACTGATCCACCTTTGACAAATTGTCATTCAAGATTTCATACATCCCCATTTGTCCTCTTTGAACATTATAGGAGGAAAATACCAAGGAAATGAGTGTGTTTGTCAATATATTTCTGCGCATTTGTGTATCTGAGCTGCATATAAAAGCAAAACATGCAACAGATGGTTGTTACAATGTCATTGTCATAAGCATGACGTGTCCTGCACAGAGCAAAATTATTATGTTTTTTAACATATTCTGTGTTTTAGGAAATTCAGATTTTCCCATTGTTTTTGATTGTTGACCTATTTCCTAATTTTGAAAACAGGCATTGAATACTGGTTTGTATGTCATAATGAGGCTAATATTAATCCCCAGTAACACATCAAGGTCTTGGGTAAGAGAGAATAATTTTACAAATGTAGGCCTGTATACCATTCTACAAACATGCATCCTTTTGTAGGAGCAAAATGCAACTGAAAGATAAACAGACTCCAGAGTCTGAACCACTGACAGACTGACAGACAATTCCCATTGTAGTTGAACTGTTGGAGTATTTCCATCTCATCTCCAGCTGATTAAAGGCAATATCCTGTCACTGTACCCTGGAATGACCCATTTGCTCACTACCGTTTAAGCATTTTCAAAACATTACAGTGATCAGACAAGTCAATAAATTGACCTATTTTCATACATCCCATGTCTTAGAAATAAAACATACCACAGCAGATATTTTATCAAAGTCTTTATAGAGTGTAAACTTTCATCATTAAGTTTTTCTTCCCTTCATACACATTGGAAAAATCCACTCACATAACATGTATGCATAGGTGTCTTCATGATTGCATTTTTTTGCAGAAGTTAGGTTTGTGAAGGTGATCTCTGTCGGTAGTCTGGGATGTGATGCATGATCCATCCAGCCGGGCCCAAGAGAGTCACAGCAAACACACATATGGCAAAGAAAGATTGCTGTAAGAAAGAGAGAACATAAATGTATTTGCATGAGGAAATATTTGTTTATGACACATTTCAATCTTTCAGTCTTACAGCTCCTAAACCTCTCCTGTCATCAGCTATAGGTTGAATGAAGGGAGAGAACACCTGTGTCCATAACAGAAGGACTTGATCTCAGTGACTCACCGGGATATATAACAGCAGCCCCCATTTATTTCGTCCTACCACGATATTCCCTTTGTCCCTCTGCACTTTGGTATTCTTAACCTGAGCCAGGCTTTGTAAAAGCCCCAGTGTACGTCCCTGAGGACAGATCAACAGATTTGTAGTGGCATAAACACCGGCCGCTATGTTGCAGTTCCATCATAGGATCCCTTTACAATGGCCGGAGCTTCACACTGACTCAGGGAAAACAAATGAATAAAACAACTCTCCTACTCTACAGACTGGGAAACACAGTTCGCTTGAATTCCTCACATTAGGGGAAATACATTGTAGTATCACAGATATTGACTTCCCACGACTGTTGCAATGTTTGTGTGGCAACGGGGACCTTATCGTTTAATTAATTGTAATTTAGCACCAAGTCAGCACACATAAAAACATTACTTAAGTCCCTGATGTTACAGTACATCATGATACAAACAACACAGGATGTCTGTCTATTCAACTTCTACAAAACAACTACTAACAAAGATATTCAGTCCTACCATTGGCCCGATCTTTTCTTTGGGCGGCTTGCTGTAGATGGTTGACCTGTGATTTTGCTGAATGGCTTTCATCAGCGTGGACCATGTCAGTGTGGGTCTCCTAAGAAGGGAAAACATCGTTCTGCTCACAGTCACTTGCATCTACTGGAAAATGTTAATGTTCTTGTGGAAATTTCTCCTCATATCCTGTGAGATACTAACAGATAGTCACTGCTTTCATCTGGTTCCGACCACTGTCTCTGGGAGGAGTTACTTCCGTGGGCCAAAGACACTCATGTAAACACACTGACCAACCTCTCATCAGGATAAGAATTATGGCCTTGTCCATGAGACCATCCAATTAACTGTTCAAAAAACTCGGTATAATAAGGATTCTACATTGTAATGAACTCTTGACAGCTATTGTATGTAATTATGGAGTTTTACTTAAGTTAAGAGCAATCAACAGATCCAACATGTCTTCAAAACTTAAAAATAGACAGTCAGGCATGTTTTGACTAAAGTGACCATAAACTCTTGCAAACAAAGAATAAATGACATAAAAATGGCAAAACTGTAACATGCAGGGTTGAAACTGATTTTCTAGATATGGCTGCAGAGGAAATGATTAAGTAGAAAAACAGATGAATTGTTCTGGGGGAGAATTCAATTTTGCCATGCATTCTTGATTAAAAGGTTTTTACAGTTGGATAGAATCAAATCCAATCCCTAGAGGAAAAACATCAACAACAATTAAGCTTAAAAAGTCCTCTATCATCCTCTACAAAAACATGAACATATAGGCCTAGGGTCAGTCGATTATCTAAATTGATGTCCCAGATTGCACTAATTTGCCAGATTAGAACAAACCTAAATTTAAGTGCTTGGTATTACAGGAGTATGGTTTAGTTGTCTTTCCCCATTGGCCTGCCTATTCAATGGCATTGTGCTCGTGTGTTATTATGACGTTTTACGGGGCTTTTGAAGGTATACAAATTGGGAGATCCTGTTCTTAGCAAAACTGCAAAAATTACCTCGAAAATGATTAAAAATGAGCCAAACAGTATGTGGCAAAGACGTTTAACCTACATAACATGTATTGTGTCGCCCTCAACAGGAGGCCAAAAGAACTTTGCTCAGAGGGCGTTACAATAAACCAATTTGAACAGTGTGGTTGGATTTACCCAACTGCATATTGTAGCCACTTAAATCAGATGGTTTCAAACTTTGACATAAATTTCCATGGCGTAGTTTTGTGTTATACTTTATACATCATAGTAATCCCACGTAGACAAACATATATAAAAGAGATACAAGTTAACAAATAATAATAATATAATGTTGGAGAATGATGTTTTCATTCAACTACGCTTAAATTTCCACCATAACGATTTACTTCTGTGCTACTCTACTCCGATAGGTTTATAAGGCCCACTGCCAAAAACAAACCACTAGAGGGCACTCGCAAATGTGTTATTGCACAAGCTGCCTGTAGTACTAACGGGCCTCTTGACCAGTCGACGTACAGCATTAAGAATCTGTCAAGCTACGTAAAATACAGGGGAAAAAAAGATCAGTTCGACTCTAAATTAAAAGCGTGACTATCTATATGAGTATATGGTCATGAATTTACACAGCTCCTTGTTGAAATTACTTTTCAAGGTATAATACCGAACATGTGATTGACAAGGCGTTTGTCGAAACTATATTCTATTGTATAAATTCAAAAATCTTAATATTCAGTTTATTTATTTTGAAAGTCATAACCGGAAGCGCTGTTTCTTAATCTGGCTATTTTGAAATGGTTGGGATAGGCCATAACAACCACCCAGCAAGGCGTTGTGCTACTATGGGAAAATACCGAACCGAACCGAGAATAAAAACGGTTTAAGTGTAGTTTTTGGTCGAGGTAAATGCTAGAAATTCGCATGGAAAGTCGATGCAAGTGGAAATTATCGCATATTAGAGATCAAATGTGGACGTTGACGTCGAGCCGTGCAAAATGAGCAGAGTTGGAAAAAGAAGGTGTTGAGCTGCATTTTTTTTCTCTCTCTGCCAGATACAACTTGGGTCGGAGTACTGTCTAAACTACAAGGTGATACGAAGAAAAATAATGCCCCTAAAGCGCTCCACTTTCTGGTAAATATTTTTGAAGGCTCGCCTTTAAACAGTTGCATTACATCCTGCTTGAAGCATATTGCTGTTTCCTAGAGGTACCGTAAAGTCAAAGCGACACAACAGAGATAGCTAACCCTAGCCTCATAGGAAATGCTACTAATTACAGGGCTGTGATGAATATGACTCCCCACGCTAGCCTGTCGCAAAATATTTGGACATTACTTCTCATTTTAATCAGCTGACGAACAACCCACTTGGTTTTTGATCTCACAAGCACTTTTAACCAAGGCTTCCGCTGAGCAGCGATAGCCTACCAATAGCCCAAAGAGCAACAATAGCTCCGCGTAAACGTAAGGCTAACAAAGCCATTGAAAATGATTGATTTCTTTACACACTGGTTACAGAGGGGAACACTTCTTCCGTTTTTGTGAGGCTAGATCGATAGAAAAGTTCGGGATGAAGGTGCATTTTAACTTTGCTGATCAACCTGACGTTACATGTTGCTGTTTGTTGCCCCTGGGTCAGATAGTTGTTGATAGGTTGTGATAGGGCAACGATATGGCCTGTCATATATTGAAATCTATAGCCTAATGTTACATGTCGATAAAGGTTTATTGGTATATCGAAGTAATACTATACATTTTTTTCAGTAGTCAAATCATATCCAGTAACGTTATATATTTAGTGATCAGCATCAGGTATCATCTTTGTTCAGTGTGTTATTGTTTGCCTAACCCACCCAAAGAATATTTTTTGTATTGCTCTCCTAAGTGGTTTCTCTAACAGTGTACATGGTATTTCTTGGCACCACCGTTTTTTTAATTGGTGAGGAGCCATGTGCACACTGGGATAATCATTTGGTAATCCCACTGTAATTCTGGTTGGAATTAGCATTGTGTACACCCTGTCTGCTTCTGAAATACAACCTGTGTGTATCTGTCTTTTAATTTGGAAAATGTGTATTCACTGACTGCGCTCTTCAGCATTTCGGTTTGTCATTTCACCAGGTGAAGTATTTGTGTCAGTGCTCCAGGCCAGTATAATGACATGTAATTATTGGAGCTACATGCTCAGAAGTCCATGACTTGCATGAAAAGGCTGTGAGCTTCCAAGTGCTTGCCACAGAGTCACTGAATGAGCCGGACTTTGGCCTTAATGTTGTTTACTCTGGCCCGTTGGATGGAGAACTCAACAAGGAGCATTGACTTAAAATTAGCACTTATTGTTTCCTGGATTGCCATTCATTCTCTGGAGGTTGACTGCCAGGCTGTGTTTGTATAGTCATTAGTGTTTGCACACTTAACGTTTCTTCATTGAAAAGATGGCCATGTTTGGTTGTTTTGTAAACTGACCTAGAGCGTGTCATTCATCTGTTAGGTCTAAAAGAAAAGAACTTGTTGATGCTAATTAAACATTATGTGTGATACCAACATTTTTGTTTGTGTATGGTGTCATCCAGAGCAAAAAATCATGATTAGCTGTCAACATAGTCCATTAAAAGCTAAATATGCAGGCAGCACTACGGTTCATGTTGTTGGTTAACGGGCTAATTCAGAGGCTGCCCACCATGAGTCATCATTGTGGAGACTTTTGTTTCCTCTATATGTGTCTGTCATTTCTGTCTGTCACGGTGTTTCTAGCCTGTTCTGATTCCTGTTTCCTGTAGCTCTCCTACTGTAATCAGTCAAATGGCCTGATTATCTGTTATACTGATTGACCTGATTGGCAAAAACACTGCAGAGGTAAGCAGCCTGCTCAGCCACAGTTTTTTGTCTCTTTAGACATTATTTCAGACAAAATATGACATCATTATTATTTTAGAGGGTGTAATTTATTCTTTTTTTCTGACCAGCGGCACATATTCCACTTGCACATCTTGCTGTGAGATGTTTGCAAACACATCTGTACAGTGGAGGTCACTCAGTCAAACGTCTGGTTTCTTCTCACCGCTGCATTGCTTTTTTTGTCCCTTTTTTTAGAGCAACTCTGATTGTATCAGATTCCAAATCGTTGAACAGTCTGAAGCAGTATCCGTGTCATGCTTGGCTGGGCAATATATCTATCATGATATGAGACTAGATATCGTCTTAGATTTTGGATCATAATATGGCATAAGTGTTGTCTTTTCCTGTTATTTTTTCTGAACTTACCAGACTGTTGTAACTGTTCTATTATTTGTCTTTACCCACTTAGTTATTATACCCACATTACTGATGATTATTTATCAAAAGTCTCATTGTGTAAATATTTTGTGAAAGCACCACTAGTCAACATCACAACCTTGTTGTGGTATCGGTATCGAGGTATTTGGTGAAAGATATTGGGATATTTGATTTTCTCCATATCACCAAGCCCTACCTGCATCTTTCTTTTTTAAGAATAAGGTATCTACCTTTCTTCTGAGATCAGTGTGACGGGACTTCGTAAGATAATAACACGACAGCAACGGACTAATAAAAAATATCCCTGTTGAAGAAATTAAATGATGAGCTGTTATTTGAGAGCTCTGACACATTTAGAGCACTTTGCAGCTACTGTGTAATTTTAGACAGGAAAGTGTTCCTGGGGGATGTATTTCAGTTGCTGCCCTTTCATTTGGGCCCGATTGCGATACTGGCAAAGTGATTGCTCCTCTCCAGAAGATTAGGGCCTGTGTCATTGATCCTAACAAAGACTAATTTCAAAAGGTGGGGATTTTATCATTTAATTCATACGATTCACAGTGGGACCTTTGGAGGACACAGCACCTAGGTGTTTTTATGCAATTTGAGCAAAGCAATGGGACTCTTTAGGTTCATAAACTGTCATGCATACAATTACCTAAAAGGCAAGAAATATAAATTTCTCAATCATCTGCTACACTGCCCAAGTCATCCTTCACATCACTTTGATTGTTGAAGTCTTGTCGTGCCCTCCTAGCTTCATTACAGCTGTCACTTTAATTCAAAATGTCGGCGCTGTGTTTCATTAGCAGAGCTTTAAATAAAGGGCATGACCTGTAAAAACCTGCTTTGAAATAATGAGAACAAGCTCCCGAAATTTGGGGTTGCAGACAGGAAAGGAGATCCTGATACCTACCACTTCCCTTTTTCTCTAGCCATGATGAGAAAATTCACATAAATGATTAATAAAGTGCCTTGACTGTCATTTAAATAATACATCAGTCCTGTTCTCGTGCCAAGCAGTTTTGTATGGTAATGTTCTGTTGGAGGCAGGGGTTCTGTCCTTTTAAACCATTGCAAGTGAACAATTTTGAATAAAATAAAATGATCCAAGAGAGTGCAGCTATGTGAGCAGTTTGAAAGGTGTGTACGTATGTCTGCGTGTGTGTTCGAGATAGGTGGGGGCAGGGAGTGTCTCCTGTCATCTCTTATTAGGGACATATAGTCCAGCTCGGCCAGCGTCTGCAACCCCCCCCCCCGGGGCCGCCGTCTGTGGCACTTCCCTCCTCTGCTCCCCGCCTGAGCACAACAGAGCAGCACACTGTTTCAGTCTAAACTGCAGGAAGGTGTCATAATTTTCGGCATCAGCTAGATTATGGGACATATGCGTCTTATTGAAAAGTGTTACTCAGGTCTCAAGGAAGTAGCTGTCCTAAATAATGCTTTTAGAATTCTGCACTGGCAGCTGAAGTTACATTTGGTTCACTCATTTGAATGAGTTGAAGCTGTGAGTCTGACTAGCCGGGAGTGAGTGTATTGTTCAGTTGATGTGTTGGATGCTTTGTTTTATTCTGCCTCTGCTGTGCTAAATTTAAGGACCCTCCCCGTTTGTAAACAATACAGTATACAGTGGGTACGGAAAGTATTCAGACCCCTTTAAATTTTTCACTCTTTGTTTCATTGCAGCCTTTTTC
>NC_048426.1:14147776-14159958 GCF_013103735.1 Etheostoma cragini | reverse complement strand
TGGAAAATGGCTGCAATGAAACAAAGAGTGAAAAATTTAAAGGGGTCTGAATACTTTCCGTACCCACTGTATATCTCAGGGGCTTCCTCCTGTCTCCTACATATTCAAATTAAATTTCTAATTTTGTCCAAATGAATTCCCTGTGAAGATGGAACCCACTTAAAGCAGTCTAATGAAATAAAGATCAACCAACATTTTTATTGGACTGCTGCAGTGTGACTGCTTGGTGACTATTTGTGTGAAGTAAGAGGCTTTGGTTTTCCATTGAACCCTTGGGAGGCTGTGCAGGGCTTCTCTACAGGGGCAGACACAATGATTTATTAGTATGGTAGGCATGAAAACTAGCAGGCTGAGATAAAACAGATTTCCCATCACACTCCAGTCCACCATCTAGTCTCGCATAAAACGGGACACAACTAGATGAAATGCATACATACAATGGCTTTGATATTGAGTTATTTAAAGGTCAACAGCAATGAGAGTTAAATTTCCAAGTCTCTTAAAATGTTTATAAAGGGGAAATTTTGGTATATTTATGCAAAGTTATCCAAGATGTAAGTGTCATGGAAAATTGAGAAGTTGTTCCTATGGTTTTGGAAAATGGTTGTTGCTGGTTGAAATGAAGCTAGATATACTCAGTTTGTAATGAACAGCCTGATGAGTTAACCCTTATGTTGTCTTTCTGTCAACCATGCACTTGTTGACCTCCATCAAAATTGATCCGGTTTGTTTTGCCTTTTGGCATAAATTATAAATCATTACCCTATTCTATTTTGCACTTTCTAGCCAACTTCATTCCAACTCATTACCACTATTTTTACTATTATTTCTGGAATTTTTGGTCAATAAACCTCATTACTGTATATGTAATTATACCTCATTGTGGAGTAAAGTAAGCAGAAATTATGAATTATTTTCATTATAATGGAGATCAGAGGAATATAAATTGATAGATTATCACTGACTGGTATATGTCAATATTTAAGTCAGTGTACTGTTTTGAAACCACTTTATTATTTTGAATGGTAGCACATATTTTCGATAAAGAAACTTTGAAAACGTGTCAAATTTGACCTAAAGACAAGGTTAAGGGTGCACTGTTTTCTTTTAGATCGTATATAGGGACAATACCAAGAAGAGAGCGGAAAAGTTACTGAGGGCGCCTTCACTGGTGCCATGGCTGGCTAGAATAAGCTGAGGTTAAACGTATAATAATGCACAGCATTATTTGTCTTTAAATTATGTTTAGGTGACCGGACCATATAAATGAAAAACCACCTAAATAATCAAATCTTTTGTCCTGTAGAATTAGTATCATATTAGGTTTTCAAAAGGCATTTTTTCAAAGAAGACGGCAAGTGTTAATACTAAAATTAACGATGGCTCTGTTGTATTCAAGTGGTCCAGTAAGCCATGACAAGTGACAATTCTAAGCCAGCATGCTGTATACCAGAACCTGAAAATGAAGCAGCTAAATGGAATTCAGTTATCTTTTATTTTTTTATAATGATTTAGTCCTGTGCTTTTCCTACTGAAACCTGTCAAAATGTTAACATGGAAAAAGGCGCGTTTGGAAATTGTTAATAGACAAAATAAGCTGACAGCAATGCGTGTTGTTGTTTTTTTTTTGTCTAATTAATTGAATACACAACAAGTCAAAGTATTTTTTCCCCCTTCAATACAAAAATCATATAAAAAGCCAATATGCAACATTCCCCACAATGGCTCAATACCACCAGAGGTATTATTGAGAAAGCTACCACGGTATAAATGGCATGGCAAAATCTCTGACTGTAGACACATTTGTATCGTCATATACTGTATATTGTCATATTGACCTTCCTTATATCACATAATGCACATTGCATTCACTCTAGAAATGTCCCGTCAACACTGCTGTAAAGCCCTGAAGTTTCACTGAACAACCACAAGTCATCATAGCTATGGTGCTGTGTTCAGTCTGACTGTACTGACATGAACTGAACAAAGATCCAAAGTTTGAAAACTAGCTCAGAGATATTTCAATAGTAATTAAATAAGAATGTAACACTAAGTTTCTTGCCTCGATTTAATTAATTAAATCAATTCATTGTCACTAAAATTGCTGTATGGTTATACTCTGTGTAGATATACACTGTACGGGAAAACCCATCCAAATTATTCATTAGCCTACAAATGTTTAAGCTAATGAAATGGAAATGGGCAATGGCAGAGTGGGTTGTACCTTTCTCTGAAAATCACATACATCTGCATTAGATTTGTTGTTGACTGCCAGGCACAGTTTCCTGAGGGCTGAGCAGAGGAAGTCTCTGTTAACCTCAGTCACCATTTAAGATTATAGGTAGAAGCCTGAACACACGGTCGTCAGATGAAGGCTGTCACTTTAAAAAAAAAAAGCCCTCTCATTTCCATTTTTTTGCATTTCAGTCCTGTAAAATTGCCAAGGAAGCTATGATTGCACTGAAATCAATGTGGCTGAAACAGTGTGATAGATATCAGTCATATGAATATGCCATTCATTATCTCTTTGATAACGTCCAAACATTCCAAACTCATTATGTTTACAATTATTGTGAGATGTTAGTCCACAACATTTAAAAGCAATTACTATTTGACTTAAAACTATTTGACCTGTGCTTTATAATTTTCCTCCCTCCAGGTATGGCCGGCTCAGCTCGGGGCTCTGAGGATGCTTCAGAGGATCCGTGCCTGACCCACAACTAAGGATTGAGAGGAATACATGGTCTGAGCAGAATGACTCAGCGAGAGGGGGGACCCCCAAATAGCAAGTGAAGACAAGTGAGGATGGGTGCCAATGGATCCAGCTATCCACACTCATGCTCCCCACGCATAGGGGGTAATGCACAGGCACAGCAGACGTTTATAGGTAGGTATTTTATCTGTGGTCAATTTAGAGTGTTGTGATCGGTTGAACAGTTACCACGAAGTCCGCTTTGATAGATGATTCTGTATTTTCAGTCAGCAAATGATAAAATATCTATTAGAGATGACCTGGAAAACATGATTGGCCACTCTCTTCTGAAGTGAAGTGTTAAAACTTAGTCCTGAACCCACTTTGCCCCCATGCTGCAAATACACAATAGGGGGTCAAGCATGGGCCCTCTTGCACTTTAAATTACATTAACCTGCTTCCATTACAACTAATGGTGCAAGAGGTGAATATATTTGTGCATGAGAGCTCTTGAACTGGGCCATTGATTCATGCAATAGACACAAATGCATCAAAAAGCAATGCGTCTACTTTACCCTGCCAAAAGGATTTTATGATGTATTATAGAGCCAGATACACAAAGACACTTGTGTCAAACGTGAGTGGTTAACCAAAATCGCATGAAGTATTCTGCTGTCAAAAAAAGTATAATTCTTGGTCTTTTTAGCTTTGTTGTTGCTATGTGCTTGTGGTGTGTGTGGTGTGATGTGATGATACGGCTGCTGGCTATCAGACCGGATAGGAGCTAGGTGTCATGGTTTTTGTCCCTGTGGCCAGCTATAGGCTGCTTGTTACACTGTTACATTTTTCTGCTGAATGACATGGCAGCTACAGTCTGAGACCTTTTGCTTATGTTCCAATTTTAGCAGTGTTGATGTCATTTTCAGAGAACATTGCTGCAGAACAGCTAGCTTGTTTTTGTCTGTCTGCATGCATGCACTAAAAAAGAGTCACACCTATACAGTAGGTTGTATAGTAGCTTTGTGTTTGTTACTTGTATGCACACAGGTGTATGCGGCCACTCTGTATTACTTAAAAGTAGCATTTGTGATTGGTTGTAAGACATCACTTACACTAGGGCTGGGCAATATATCAGTATTATATCGATATTGTGACATGAGACTAGATATTGTAGTATCGTAATGTTGAATAAGTGTTGTCTTTTCCTGGTTTTAAAGTCTTCATTACAGTCAAGTGATATAATTTTCCGAACTTACCAGACTTTTCTAGCTGTTCTATTATTTGCCCTTAACCACTTAGTCAATATATCCACATTATTGATCATTATCTTTCTAAAAGATGTTGGCTCTGAGGTTTTTTGTAGAATTCTTCTTAAAAGTGAAAGTATTGTTTAAGAAGACAAATTATCTCTGTAGCCCGTGACACCTATGGGGTTCACTCTGTGCTCTGTAGTTGCTTGGTTGAGCTGGCCTGGGCCACAGATGATTCACAGTGTTAGAATGATTACTATTTGGGTCACACTGATGGATGCTTAGAGAAGGGCAGCAAGAGAGGATCTTCTTGGCAGAGCTTCCTCTGATGTACGAGTCCTGTCTCTCAAGCCAAAGATGAATGCTATTTAGCGTAATTGATTGGGTTCATTGAGAAGTACAAAGCAGGACAAAGTCTCCTATGAGCTAATTGGTTCTTAGTCTGGGATGAACCATAGTTTAGTTTGAAACAAAACAAAATGAAGGGATTCTGTCTGTTTTTTTTCTGCTGTTGAACTGGAGCCAAATGCTTTGGTAGCTGGGTCAGGGTAGTGTGTGTGGTAGTGTGTTTGGCCTGATGGAGCTGGCCTCACCACAGGGGGGCTAGAGACAGATTGTGTTTCTAGCAGTCTGGCCTCGAGTAAACTGGTGTTGGGGTTATGAAATGAATGTCTCACCAGAACACTATTTTTCTAGAAAAAACTGTCAGAGATTTTTTATATAGCAGAAAAGGTTTCTTACTTTATATCCAGTACATGGTTTTAGTTTGTTTAAACAAAAACTCCAATTCTTATGAAGCTAACCTGCATTGTGTGCTCATTTTAGGGACCTCATCCTACTCTCAGCAGGGATATGGCTGGGAGTCTAAGCTATACAGCCTGGAGCACGGCCATGAGCGGCCCACAGACAGGAAGAAGAAGAGCCTTGGTCTGGCGACCCTCAAACGGAGGTTCATCAAAAGGAGGAAGTCTAGCCGCTCAGCAGATCATGCGCGGCAGATGCGGGAGCTTTTGTCATGTTGGGACGTTCGAGACACAAATGCCCTGGTGGAGGAATATGAGGGCACAGCGGCGCTCAAGGAGCTAAGCTTTCAGGCCAGCCTGGCACGTGCTGAGGCACCTAGCTTGCAGCGGGATCTGGCCGCCCTCTATCAGCATAAGTACTGCACTGATGTTGACCTCATCTTCCAAGGTACTTGCTTCCCAGCTCACCGGGCCATCCTGGCTGCCCGCTGCCCCTTTTTCAAAACTCTGCTGTCATCATCCCCTGGCTATGGAGCAGAGGTTCTCATGGACATTGAGACAGCTGGCATTGATGTGCCCATGTTCTCTGCCCTACTTCACTACTTGTACACTGGGGAGTTTGGGGTGGGTGGGGCGGAGGATACCAGGCTGCAGAACGTGGATGTACTGGTGCAACTCAGTGATGAGTTTGGTACACCCAACTCCCTGGAGGCTGACATGAAGGGCCTGTTTGACTACATGTGTTACTATGACGCTCTGCTCAGCTTCTCGTCAGACTCTGAGATGATAGAAAGCTGTAATGAGCGAGGTGCTGGGGCTGCAGCACTAACAGTGGGCTCTGGGGGCCCTGGGACCCCAGATGAGGACCTTAGGGCTCACAAAGCGATCCTCTCGGCACGTTCTCCTTTCTTTAGGAACCTTTTGCAAAGGCGCATTCGCACAGGAGAGGAAATGACAGAGCGCACATTACAGACACCCACCCGCATCGTGCTGGACGAGTCTATCATCCCACGGAAATATGTACAAGTTATTCTCCACTGCATGTACACAGATGTGGTGGAGCTTGGGCTGGTGCTGCGGGGCAGTCCCTCAGCGGGCAGCCTCGGCGAGGTGCAAGCACTGGTGTCCGGGGGCCGTGGAGCTAGTACACGCACGGAGGAGGCCATGGAGCTCTACCACATCGCTCTGTTCTTGGAGTTCAGTATGCTGGCTCAAGGTAGGTCATAATCACAAACATTTCCAACGCACACACACACAAATCAACAGTACGTGACAAGATAAAAAGAAAGGAGTTGTGCTCTGTAGACAGGGTTTACAGGATTACAGCCATGTTGTCCATACTCAGTGGTGCTTCTGAGTATGGGCAATATTATCTTATATCTTTATGAAGACATGTGACCAGATTGACCTTTGATCATAAATGTGATGATATGTTTGATGCATCAGTGCATGTAGTTCCTCTCTTATGTTGGCTCACTTGTGATAATGTCACTTACTTACACTGCAATATAACTTTTTTGTACTATGGCGACCACACTTTACAATAGGTTTTTTTGACGCCACTTTACATTCAGTCTGTAGTCTGTTGTTTTCCTGTTTGTTTGTTTGTGTGTTTTACTTGTTTTTAGTTTTTTGCTTTTACTGTAGAAAACCACTGCTGCTGTAATGAGGGAATTTCCCCACTGTGGGATGAATAAATTATTATCTAATCTAATCTATAAATCTACCCTGTTGTATTACAGTGAAGGACAACTTAAATATACTAGACGTTTGGTTGCACTTTTGTTTCAGTGCTTGTGCTTATCATTTTATAGACATGTTTTCATTATTGTAAATTTAGGATACTAAGAGATTCATAATTCAGTCAGAACTTTCCAACTCTACTTGCTCCACACAATTTAGTTTGATTAAATTTCTTAAGAATAATGTGTCCTCTGACTAAAGGAGTCTTAGTATGGCTGAGGTCTCAGCTTGAAGAAATTGTTTTAAACTGAAAATGTAGTTGAATAGCCTTAACTGTCAATTTCAAAGTTAATTTGTCAGTCGTGACTTTCATAATTATAGTGTCGGTCTCTCTGGATTAAATAATAGGAGTAGTTGGGGTGGCAGTAGCTCAGTCCATAGGGAGTTGGGTTGGGAACCGGAGGGTCACTGGTTCAATCCCCGTATGGACCCAAAAAGTTGGGAGCGTGGATTGGTGGCTGGAGAGATGCCAGTTCACCTCCTGGGCACTGCCAGGTGCCCTTGAGCAAGGCACCGTACCCCCCCCGACCGCTCAGGGCGCTGGTTCAGCTGGCAGCCCACTCACTCTGACATCTCTCCATGTATAGTGCATGTATAGGTCCTGAGCATGTGTGTGTATTTCAGGCCTGTGTGTGAGTACTAACAAAAGTGTGTACACAGAGTGTAGTACAGTAATTTCCCCATTGGGGAATAATAAACAAATTATCTTATCTTATCTTATCTTATCTTAAGGAATCTTCTTTTGTGTCGCAAGTCTCAGGTCTACTTTAATTTCTCCCTCTGTGCATTCATATAATGTGTCTCTGACTCATTGTAATAATTTCCTAACCATTTCTTAAGACTACATATATGCATATGTTGGCATATGTGCAATATGGCTGTGCAGACCAAGGTAGTGTTAAACAGCTTGGCTGACTGTGATGAGTGTTCAAGCTGCAGCTGCCAGCAGCAGATTGATATAGTCTGAAGGGTTTGTCTATGTCTCCAGGGGCAGACCCCTTACTGTCTGATACACGCAGCGCATCTGAGCCTCTATCACCACTTCGTCACTGGTCTATCTTTACTCGAATGACAGTGTCTTTTTTACTCCTGCCACTGTCTCAGAGTGACCCCAGTAACATGCCAAAGGTTAAAGCCATGGTTTGACATGAGCCAGTCTCTTTGTCACTCTCAGCTCCTCCAGAGTGGCATGTCTGAGCGCTGTCTATCGCACCTAACAAAGCTCTTCTCCAATCAGAATAGCCTTTGTAATATGCAATACGCAATACTTGTAGCGGCCTATTTCAGATGCAAACAAAATATACTGCATTGGGCCTCCCTGTCAGGACTGTGTGGAGCCAGAGAGGTTGAATGACTTAACACTGTCACATAATCATATCTTATAACCATCTTATCTTTCATAGAGGCATGACTATGGGAAATAGTGTGTCAAATATTTAAATGGTGATATGAGATGCATAAAATGCCAAGTTAGCAATAATATTCAAAATGCACTCTATATACTTTGTTGTGACTCAAACACTTCAGGGATGCTTTTCTGTTAAGTAGCTGTAGACACACAACATACACACAGTCTGTGTATGCTATGCTAGCACATGGATTTATAAAACTTGGTTTGAATCCACTACAGAAGTATAGATTCATCAGTAAGCAGATGTAGCATCGTTTTTTGCAAATTCACACTGCAATAATGACACAAATTTAATACATCACGTAATCATAATAAGTTTGGCTATGTGACTATTTAACAACATAATCAACATAAGACATGTCTGGCACACAGTGGACTCTACAACATGCTTGTATAAAACCTTTCAAAAGCACAGGTTTGGTTGTGGGCAGCTGACTTTTGGCCCCTCGGTCCGTACAGTCAATTCAGCAATCACCTTTTAAGACGTGTGCAGTGATCTCAATAGCAGTGTACACTAACACCATACACACAGCTGGTTAGACACCACCTCCCACTCTCAAGCTTTAGTGTCGCACTCGTGGTCACTCTGGCAGCTTAAGCCGATGAGCAGCCAAATGGTGTCATCCCAACACACCATCACCTCCTCTTCCTTCCCATCCCCCCTCTCAACAAACCCCTACTCAAGGGTATTTTTATCCCCTCTCCCACAGTGCTGCACCACTCTAATCAGTTCTCATGAAACCTCAATATGGAATGTGGTGAGATGGTTGAGGTTGACCTGGTGTTATTTTATTCAAGTCCCCTCTCTATGTATTTTACAACTTCCTGTTATTACCCATTTTTTTGAGGTCTCTATTTCATGCCTCTAACATTAAATTAAAAACTAAGAAAAAAAATTATACAAACGCGAGGTTTCTAATCGTCCTGGCATCTGTTAGTTGATTATGAAATGAGAAATTTGTCTGTGTCCATACCACCGCTTGAGACTTGAGTTGAGGCTCTTCATGAGGCAGCAGAGAGGCTTATGTCAGGGATTTCATATGGAGCAGGCTCTCTCATCTGTCACACAGTCTTCCCCCTCGTATGCTCCTCTGGCTGTGTTTTGGCCCATGGAAGTTTTTGTGGAGCAGTTGAGCTCTGTCATTCTTCCTTATTAATTTTCAAGATGTGTATCCCTTTATGACTCCATCTCACTCAAATGGAAACCAATATTAAAAGCCTTATTAATTTTTCAAGTGCACCACAGAGATGATAGCCAGTTGGTGTGGTTTCAACTCGTGCACTGTGGTACTTTCTCTCTCTTCTCGCTCACCGACTGACCAGTGCTTTTAGTGCATCTTGTGTTTGGAGTGTGTTGACTGAAGTCCCAGTCCTTGAGTGATTATGAGACATGATTTACATCCGCAGGCTTGTTTACAGGCCATTGAGTGCTGTTGATGATTTAAGTGGCTTTGGAGACCATGCGCTCCATAAACAAAGAGCTTCAAATAATAACAGCAAGACAAAATGCATACGTCCTCCAAGCTTGTGTAGTGTAGAGCCTGCTGTTGCTGCTCCTGCTGTTGTGTTGATATTCTTGTCAGTCAGCTAAGCTCTAGTGAATGTGGTGTACCACCCGGGGAGAGAAGGGGAGGCGGGTTGGTATTAGATATAATGCTGATTCTAATCTCCAGCTCATGATAAAAGTGCTGCGTTTTAAAAGACTGTCTGTCACTGTGAATTCTAATGGGCACAACACATAGCAGTGCTGTTTGCTTTCCTCGGCCACTGGTCCCGAGTGTGGAATTGTCTGCCTTTGTGTGTGCGTCTGCTTTTTGGAGAGGGCAAAGATGCAAAGGTGAAAGACTGATGTGAGCAAAAGCACTTTCTAGAAGACAGACAGCAGAGCACAGGGACGAGTGTTGGAGACAGAGGCACAGATTCCATTCTCTTCCAGTCTGTTTATAGTAGATAAAAAAGCCAAAGTGCCTGGGTTCACATTTCCACTTCACCACTCTTAACAATGCAGGATTCCCACCCTTTGTTTTGAAACACTGTGGGTGTCTGCTTTGCAATAAGCTAACCTGCAATTACAACTAAAGACGCCCAAAAGGTGAAGTGCATCATAAGTTTGTGTGTCCGTGCACGTACGTGTATGTGCATGTACTGTACATTGTTGCTTACATGTGTGTATCTGTTCATCTTAAAAACGTTTGAGTTGTGCTTGGATAGATATGAAGCCTCAGATGCAAAAGCATTGCTGAGGCCATCACTCTAAAGTCTGGTGTCTGGTGTCTGGTGTCTAGTTTCCCAGAGTGTATGTTCAAAGTGATGGTTTGGGGGCGGAAAGGCAGCTTAGATCTTCTACTTTAAGATAAGCGTTTCCCAGAGGAGCGTTGCTTGCTACAGGCCCAACTATAAGCTGATAGACAGGATGGCCTGAAATGAGAAAGTTGGCAAGCTTGTGTTTCAGTTTAGAGCAGCTCTAACTGGACGTCAGTCAGTCTGGCTCTATCTCCATGGATGTCCGTTTCGTATTAAACGTTATTGATCAGAGAGAGGCTAAGAATGAGAGCCACTATAGTTTTAGTCTGTTGGGGTTTTGCATAAATAGCTTGACTTAGCCAATCGTATGTCAATCTGAGTGGATTTTAGGGGGTTTCTTTCTTCCTAAATGGATCCCTCTTAGAATATGTGTGAGTGCCAGCATAGGCAGAATTTTTAAAATGTAGCTCTTTTTTTTTTTAAATAGCTAGAGCATCAGGTACATTATTCCCTAAGCCTTCTGTGGCTTTTTAATGCATTTTTCATTTATACACACAAGTGTGTACGCAGTTTCAAAGTGTGTGTGTGTGTGTGTGTGTGTGTGTGTGTGTGTGTGTGTGTGTGTGTGTGTGTGTGTGTGTGTGTGTGTGTGTGTGTGTGTGTGTGTGTGTGTGTGTGTGTGTGTGTGTGTGTGTGTGTGTGTGTGTGTGTGTGTGTGTGTGTGTGTGCGTGTGTGTGCGTGCGTGCGTGTGCGTGTGTGCGCGCGCGCGCGTACGCGCACGCGCACGCGCCCGTGCACCGGCAGCACATTTCCTCCGGTTGTTTTATTTACTTATCACGGCTAAGAGTAGGCAGCTAGAGACTGAAACACATCAAGGTATCAAAGGCATTTATGTGGGTTGGTGTATTACAGAGTTAAACCACTGCCTGCTGTTCTGGTATGTGCTCTGATTTAGGAAACGCAGGAGGATGTGGGGGCTAGTAGAGGGAGACTCCCTGGGTTACTGAATACGAGTCAAAACTACTGTTGGTCTGGCAGTGGCTGCAGAAATAGCACTTATATTCTAATCATCTTTTATTTAAATCATTCTCTATTGTATTTTTTTTTCTTTAGCTTTTGTTAAGTATTATATTGCTTAGGACTGGATCCAAATATTCGACTATTTGTTCATTGGGTTGGTATTTGATTTTCAATGTTGGATTCAAAGATTTGTTTTTTTGTTTTCTTTTTCTTTTTATACTTTAATAAAGTTGATAGATATTCAACTTTTGAAGAAATGCAAGCAAACAATACACTGCAGTGGCTAGTCATGTAACGGGCAATTAGACTTCTCAGTACTACAAAGCTGTTCTCTCTTTTCTTTTGCTCTTTTTCCGTGAAATGAAGCTGCCTTCAAGTGCAGTCGGAAATGTTGAGATACATAAAGCTTTATAAACAATCTGACAGAAATCAATAAATGTGAAATATAAATTTTACTTGTGCTACATTGGTGGGGTTAAATAACACAACAGGACGTCACAAAAATGAGCCATTTAAGTGACACTCCCGCTGCAAAGACGTGCCCCCCCCCAAAAAAAAAAAGAATTACTGTATTTGTTACATGAATATGATGCATTTGTGCCCATAAAGATGGATTGAATATCAAAGTGTAAATTGCTTCTCTATCTCATGGCTCTCCTAGGCTGTGAGGACATCGTTGTGGAAAGCCTGTCTCTAGACTCACTCGTTCCCATCCTAAAGTGGAGCTCCCAACCATATGGCTCCAAGTGGGTCCATAGACAGGCCATGCACTTCCTCTGCGAGGAATTCAGCCAAGTTGTCACCTCAGATGTTCTCTACGAGCTTGGCAAGGAGCACCTTATCTGCGCAATTCAGTCTGACTATTTACAGGTAAGGAAACCTATCAATCGGTTGTTATTTGATTCCATAGTTGCCACCCTATCTCATCTCACAGTTTGGAAGATGTATTTTCTAGCATGAAGTTTCGGTAATGAGAGTTCACAATGACTGCTTGATGTAAATATATTAAGCGCATACACCGAAATGCATTGACACAATCTCTGTCACTCACACACATACACATACACACACACACACA
>NC_048426.1:14087095-14147766 GCF_013103735.1 Etheostoma cragini | reverse complement strand
CACACACACACACACACACACACACACACACAACACTGTGACAACTTTAGTAACACCATTCCCTTAAGGGTAATGCCTTAAAACCAAGAACTTAATCAAAGCTGGGCTGTCGTCTGCACTGCCAAGCTACCTAGCATTAGACCAGATGGTTGAGGTGAAGTGTTGAAATCCAACTACAAACAAGCCAACGAGGCATGTGCTTTGCTGGGACAGTGCCTGAACATATTGCATTTTGAACTTATTCTCGTTTAACAGCTTCCCAGTTTTGTTCAAAAATATCTAACCTTGTCCTAATAATACTTTTGTGTCTTTATTCCTCCCTGCCCTATATCTCCGTGTCTCTCTATTTCTCTGTACCTTGGTCTCGTTTACAGGCGAGTGAACAGGACATTCTCAAGTATGTTGTGAAGTGGGGCGAGCAGCAGCTTATTAAGAGGATGGCAGACAGGGGTAAGATAATACACTCTATAATTACCCTCTGAGCAGCCCCCCTAATGGCTCTGAGGAAATTACCCACTTACAGAGCCTCCAAAATACACTTAAAAAGCATTACAAAAAGGAACCAAATCCAAAAAAAAAGGAAATGGCCTCATAGTCATTGGCCATGTCATGTGTGCTCTGACTTAGTAAGCAATTGTCTTATGTAGGATTTATGGTCAGGGTAATTAGTGACCGTTTGGTATTTATGGAATGGACCACTGAAGAAAAAGAAGGGAGGGTCATGTCTTTGTTGAGGGGAAGGTCATACAACATTTTTTAGTCCAGGGGGGAGGTTCGCCCAACTTTTGTATTCATGAAAACAGTAATATTTCAAAGTGGCTGGTTTGGTGCATATTTATCCATGTAGCTCTCTCAGTTTCGGTCCCCCATTGCTAGCAGATGGGTCCTTCCCTGTCTAGTCAACCAGACAATTTGAGCTGTAGCTGGTCTGCACACATAAACACAAAACTGCTTTGCTAGTTCCATTGTATTGTAACTAAGACATCTGCTAAAAAAACAATTTTATTCATTAGCATAATTGCCGTACTATTTAGTTCAAAAACATCGATAACACCGACATAAAACCGACATACAAAAACATAGCGGACCAGGCGCAAACTTTTATTTTGAAAAGTCAAAGTGTGCAGACAGCATGCAGCCGGGAGGGCATGAGATGGGAGGTTTTTAGGCTGCAGCCACACACGAGTCAAATATCCTTTTGGTCATGGTGATTATTTGTGAAATTGTGTCTTTTGTGCCAAAATTGACACTTGTCTGAGAAATGGAGTTTTGGATAATGTTCAGCTTCAGCAGCTTTACCTATCCTAATAAGCAATGATTGAGGAAGCATACTGACTGGTGCAAAGCAGCCAGTTCACGTGTTGAGTTTATTAGCCATAGTTATTTGTTGAATGGTCTCAATGTTTTACTGTTTTATTTCATGTGAATACTAGTTTACTAGAGGAGAAACTTAGTAATTGAAGAGATGCAGTAAAGTGTGCATTTAGTTTCCATGCCTATTATGTTTCCACAACAGACTTAGTGAGTAAATCTACAGAAATGTCCATCATAATAGTGGAGTGTGATGTGTAAGATAAGAAAGCAAAGGTTAGTTACGCATGTCATAGTTGTAGAAAAACAATGGCTATCTGTACAACTTTGCAAAGCGCAAACCAGAACAGAAGGCATCAATAAATGGATGGGGAGGGTCGTTCCTTTTTCCCCAACCATTTTGGAGGGTCATAGAAAAATGTAGTATTGCCAAAGGGAGGGTCAAGTCTTTTTAGACCCCAAAACTCCTCTGGTAGCCCCTTAGATAAAAAAACAAACAGTCCCTTAGTGATCATATTATATGGGCTAGAAACCTGCTTTAGGAATCTGAACCATACAGCAGGCAATGCAACATGTATCCATAATTTGTCACCTGAACTTGCCTGCATTATGTTAAAAGCTGCTAATGGCTGTTCCTGTCCTCGTTTACCCAGAGCCCAACCTGTTGAGCGGCACAGCACACAGTGTAAACAAGAGGGGAGTAAAAAGGAGAGACCTGGATGTGGAAGAGCTAAAGGAGATCCTCTCGCCCCTCCTGCCCTTCATCCGAACTGAGCACATTTTACCTCCCAACAGTGATGTCCTCGCTGACGCGGTCAGTAGGCCTACACCTTGTCTGCCTTTTCTCAGCTGCTGTGTGTTTATGGGTTTGCACCTGAGTGGGGCTGTAAGATGGGACCTAAAATCAATATCGCGATTGATTGAACGTTTTGCCTCTATTACAATTAATAAACGATCATCTTTTATTTATTTTTTGGTTCAAGAGGGCATATATTTGTGATTTAAAGTAATTGAAGGAAACATAGATTAACTATTTATGGTTATTTATTGAATATTTCAAACAATTGAAATCAAAGCACACATTGCTTAAAATAAAAACATATTGCCAATAAAGTTACATATGGGTTTTTAAAATGCAAGATTTGGGGGAGAAAAAAATAGTTAGAAAATAACGTGCAATTTCAGCAAAAAATAAATTAATTTAATTAAGGTCATATCGAAAGTAGAAAATACCACCATCTGTTGCAAACGAAACTAATTTTAAATATTACCATATCAAAAGTAAAACGCAGGGCTATCAATTGGGGGAGCAGAGTTCATGTTCAGAAAAAGTTACCGAGAGTTTTACCTAGGAAACAGGCGTAAACTTCCTCGTCATTTTGGTGACCAAACGTAATTGTCGTCACCACATCACAACCACCTCTCGTCTGATAAACTTAACTGTACAGCCACTGAAACAACCGGGAGCTCACAGTGATCGGTAACTGCCTAACATCACCTTTATATCGGCTTAACTTACTTACTCACTGCGTTTTTCTTTTGTACAAGCTTCTCCTATTGCTCAGTAGACTCTGTGTTTGAGTTCCCCATCTTGCTAGTAATGAAACGCACAGTGGGGAAAATATGAACAGCATTTAAAAAAACAAAATAACCGACATGGGGAAATTATGTCTGTTAGAGTAGGCCTGCACGATTTGGGGGAAAATATGAATCGTGATTTTTTTTTTTTGTTGCTAAGAACTGATATCACAATTGTTTTCTCATAAAATGTGATGTTATTGTACACATGAACTATGACCAAAAAAAAAAACATTGGCAGTAACAAACAGATTTTTTTTTTGTTGGCCCCTATAGGACACTGCGCATTACCAAAAGCCTGTACACTTAGAATCTTCAATGAAGAGAAGGGAGAGCATTGCTGCGCTTGGGAGCGCTTTAAAACCCATTTTATTGTGTATGTTTAAAACTCAAAGAAGAAAGTACTTGCATTTGTGTGGCAGTCGGCTCATAAAATTAAATGAGAATTGTTGTTAAGAAAAAAATCGAAGTTATTAACAAATTAAATTGTGAACAGGGTGAATCGAAATCGCGATTTTTATAACAATTAATCGTTCAGGTCTAGGTTAGAGGTTCTGAATTTCAGTTTTGATTACTGTTCGATTAATCGTCCAGCCCTTACTCTTAGTCATTGTGACTTTTTATAAACTGTGCATTGATCCACATTCTTCACCCCTGTAAACAGCTTAAACGGGGTTTGATAAGTACCCCTCCTTCAGACATGCTGCCCACAGCTGAGGGGGGAAAAGCCAATGCCTGGTTACGGCAGAAGAGCGCTGGAATCTATGTGCGTCCCCGCCTCTTCTCTCCTTATGTGGAGGAGGCTAAGGTAAGGCTCATTTACTTCTGATTAACAGGGCCTCCAGACAACCCAGAAAGCAGTGGATTATTTGTGTCCCTTAAAGGTTCATCAAAGAGTGTAAAGGTTCTGTAAAGAGGACAGCCTAACCATTAAGTGCCTTGGGAAAATTTGTGGACCTATTCATAGCTCAGCTAAAGTCATCCATGCCCAGTTGTTGCAATGCATACTCATCGTGTTTAATAGCTGCCTCCATCATCTTGACTGAAATTTATTTATGTCCATTTGCACACTTTTCCTCATACCTTATAGTGCTTCTTAGGGCCATGAATATTTATGAACATTTCCCTAGACCAGAGAGAGTCATTATTAGAGCAAGTATCAATCAAGTGGAACTAATTTGCAAAACCTCTGTGTCCTTGAGTTAAGATAATCGTAATCCACAGAGGGGTTTTATTTTTTTGACGTTGTGGCCTGAACTGCCCTCTCTCATCTACCTGCCCCGTAGTCTGTGCTTGATGAAATGATGGTGGAGCAGACAGACCTGGTGCGTTTGCGATTAGTGCGCATGTCCAACGTCCCAGACACGCTCTACATGGTCAACAACGCAGTGCCTCAGTGCTGTCACATGATCAACCACCAGCAAATGGCAAGCAATGCAACCACAGCTCCATCGGTTGTGGCTAATGAAATTCCAGGTAAGAAAATTGTTGAGTAGTGACCTGATAAAAGATACTGGTGCTCATAGCACCAAACCCCTCAAGCACCCTTGAACCTAATGCTACAATGAAGCTAGAATCAAAATGTGAAACATCCATCAATGTATGTGTTTGTAATGTGTGCATCTTTCAGTGCCCCAGCTGTCTGTGGTAAAGGAGATGATCCGGCGGCTGCAGGAACTGAGACTCACAGAGCAGGTCCAGAGAGCTTATGCCCTCAACTGTGGTGAAGGAGCCACCGTCAGCTATGAGCTGCAGCTCCGGGTGCTGAGGGAGTTCAGTCTGGCAGACGGAGCCACTGAGCTACTGCAGGTTAGTAGAAAGCAGTTCCCAGGGGTTAGAGGGGGATGAGATGGCTAAGGCTGAGGACACAGAAAGATCTCAGTAATACAGCACACACAAACCTTAAAACAACACTAGGTAGATAAATCCCAAGGGAAATCTTAAAGGTTTACTTTGTCAACACCACAATAGATATCGATTTCTACAGCTCTTTTTTTTAATGTATTTTTAGAATCCGTACAAGTTCTTCCCTGATGAACGGTTTGGAGATGAGAGTCCAATTCTGGCTCTGCGCCAGGTGGGTCGGTGTCGGGTAAACAGCAGCCCAGCCATGGATAGCATGTTCACAGAGCTGGAAGGGGTAGTGGGCTTCCACCCTCCCCTACCTCCTCCACCTCCTCCATACCACCCCCCTGCCACACCCAGCCATGCTCAGCTCAAAGGTGCCTGGCGTCCTCGTGTGCCCATGCCAACCCCTACCCGTTCCTTCTCCTATCCCTGCAACCGCACCCTGATTCTGCGCCATGCAGCCGCTAAACATGGCAGCTCAGACTACTCCTCTGTGCCCAGGCCTCAACCCCCAGACTGCACCAACCCGCAGGCTATGGGCCGAGCTTTTCTTTCAGACCAGCAAGCGGTGAGTGTGTGTGTGTGTGTGTGTGTAATCTTCTTGAGTCCTTGTGTTATGTTTATGTTTATTCAAATCCAGCTTAAAGATTTCCGCTTGGGATCATGAGTTGCTCAATTGTCAGGTAACATCACGCATTTGTATGTTTTCCAATGCAGATGAGCATGGAGCCTGTTATGAGGGAGTTCATGCCTGACATTGCACTGGGAGTCTCGGTCATGTCCCTGAGGGACCAGCACATGGCAGAGATGGACAGGGAAAGCCCTCACAGCCCAATGGGCCCCTCGGGCCACCATCTGCCCCATGCACCCTGCCCTTCTGCCCGCCATAGCCATGGTCACGGCCCTGGACATGGCCACTCCTGCAAGAGACATGCTCCTGAACCCAAACTGGAGGCTCAAGCCGAGTTCCCTGATCTGTATGACTTCTCCTGCCGACCTGCATCCCCAACCTCGACTCACCCTCTGCCCTCCTTTGCAGGACCTGACCTCTACAGCCACAGCTGCACCCCCTCCAGCGCTTATCCTCCCCCTTACATTTCTGACTCTCAGTCCCAAGGCCGCTCACAGGGACGGACTGCCCCAGACCCGCTACGCCTGGATGTCCTCAGTATGACCTCTCAGAGGCACGATGGAGTCCTTGCAAGCCCCTCTGGGGCGCAGCCTAGGATGGGCCACATCCAAAGGGGGCGATCAAATGAGACAGACCTGACTCATGGCTTGGGCCATTTACGGTCTCCTAGTGGGAATATGGACAGCTATGAGGAGAGGCACACAGGACCTAGAGATGCCCCAGAAGAGATGGTTCTAGCTGGAGAATCATTTGGCCCGGGCTCCCTCCAGCAGCCTCACAGGAACAGTGTCAGCGAAGAGATCGCCAGAGACCGCAGGTCACCCAGCAAGCCTGACTACCCTTACAAGAAATCTGCACTTTAACCCCACTTTAGGACCAGGGGTTGAGTTAAGAAAAGGGAAATTAAGTGGCTGTCCATCACAATGGATGGCATAGCACTAAATGTGTGCCTGCGTGTGTGTCTGTGTGTCTGTGTGTGTCTGAGAGGAGCAGGGGAAAGGATGGTCGATGGTTGCTATTTATAGGATCTGTCCTTTTGTCCTACCTCTATCACACTGTGATATTCAACACAGGCAGTGTATGGAATGAGAAAGAGCTGTAGGTTAATTGTCAATGCTTGTAATCGATCTTTGCCTAACCAGCTGGTTTGGAGGATGACTCGGGCTTTACTAGAATGGCTTTGTCTTGTAGAGATGGAGGTTAGCTCTATGCTGTGTGAGTCCTGCACAAGGAGGCCACACCACTAAATGTAGCTCAGTTATAAATCAATGGTTTAACAAAGATTAATTTCAAAGGCGATTTTGTCTAAATAATTTTCAGCCTAGAATGGGGTAGATGGCACAGCAGAATCTCAATTTACATAAGCCATCATCGGTACACAGTCTGGGGCAGAGTATTGTGATAAAAGCATATGTAAATACGTCTGGCTATAATCGTTTCCTCCCATTACATGCATTTCCATTTCCTACTGTAGCATGCCCATAGCAACCCATTTGACTAGTTGTCCTTTCCTGGCTCTGGTTCTGCAGTGCTGATGAGTAATGGGCTAAGGCTTGGTCACACAAAGCCGAAATTGGATCCGACAGGAAGTAGGTCATCAGAGCTCGTCATTGTCCTGTAACCAAGTCTGATAATTGTGTCAGGCTTTACCTATTACAGCCAGTGTCTAGCTTGGAGGCAGGAGCCGGGTGTTTTAAGAGAGGGTGGATGGGGGGCAGGAGGATCGCAAGCAGTCCTTATTGAGATACAGTGGATAATATAGGGGTGCCATGGCAACTGACATAAAGTGATGAAATGGACCACTGGGGTTTTGTTGGTTTTTCAGCAGAAACGGGTGTGTGCCTGGGTGTGTGTGCGCGAGGATAACTCTGATACACGCAGGTGTTTAGACAATCTCAGTACTGTATACTCCCATCTTGAGGCAGGTCTGTTTGTACATATCAGAGTCCGGTGATTTAACCAGTCTTTGGCACAGAGTGCAGTGCTCCGTGTGCTAGAGCCGCTTGTTCTGTTTAATTCAATAGCATCAAGTAATCAAATCTAAAGCCTTAATCAGTGCTTGGAATATTCAGTTTTAGCTACCTTTATTCAGTTAACTATGTCATTATATTGCAACCCCTGTTAATTGCTTGACTGTTCACTACAGACACATTAAATACCCCTTACACAAAAGCTAAAACCATGTTTATACATCAGTCCTCATCACACCACCTCACCACAATGCAAGTACACATAACAACCTGTTACAGCCAACAGCTGGCATACAACCTCACATGAGAGTATCTTTGCACTGTAGGAGCCACCTGTTAGCTAACCTGTTCCTTCTGTTAGCTGATGGGAAAACGAACAAATGAATTTCAAACAAAAGGAATCTTGTATTGAAGAAAAGTTTGCGATTGCTGGCTCATATCTCCAATGGAAATTGTATATAATGAGTTGAGCACCATATGTTCTGACGAATTTCTTAATGGTTTCTATCACATTTCAGTGGTTGTTGAAGGTTTTTACTGTAGTGGACAACACTGTGTACTTGTCTTTTGTCATGAAATCTCATTAAGAATGTGTGGTATAAAGCAAAGATTGTGTCTCAGAATCTATTTTCTTTTTAAATGTTATGCATTAGGGCAGTTTGTTCAGTGTTGTGGTTTACCATGTTTGTAGAGATGTTTTGTTTTTCTTTCCCATTTTCCTTTTTAAAGTAATAGGAATATGTAGAGGATCTGAAGCTATTAGCTCTCTGCTAAACAGTGATGAAGTTGCCAAGCAGAAAACTCATATTTCCATTTAGGTTGCTTCCTGAGGAAAAAAATGCAAAACTCCAGATTCCTTCCCATGTTCATGTTGGATAGTCGTTTTATTTTCCAGGACAATGTTCCATTGACTAAAAGTTCTTGTTTTGCTTTTTGCTGTAGAGAAGTCAGTGCCTTCCCCTGCCTGTGGCTGGGCTTTTATTGGAGAAGTGACTTTGATGTCTATGCAAGCTGTTTTCTACCAGCTTACCAGCCTGCATCAGATAGTCCTTTGAAATCACATGTAGCTCATTTTGTGTACATAGTGTTATTTAGCACCTTTTTGAAATTGAACCATCTGAAATGTGTGATTGCTTGTGTTGTTATAACAGGTACTTTGTACTTGTATGACATCATAGAAAACATGTTTGTAGATTGATATTAAGTTACATTTAGTTTCACCGAATCTATTTTTCTATTGTCACCTCAAAAGGTGCATAACAGTGGTCAACTTGGGCATCCTCAAAATAAACTGGTTTCATAATATGGAATTAATTTGTTCTCAGTTGGGTCATTTTGTGCACTAGAAATGTGATGACTTTATTTAGAACTATAATCCACATAAAACAGTGATATTTCTTCACATCAATTCTACAAACAAGTTTGTCTTAACTGGTCACCCCCAGAAAACCCACTTAAACACACTGGTATTTAACTGTCAAAATGACAATCTGGACATTATCATGTTCACATGATGTACTCTCATAACATTATAGCAATTTAATCTTTAAAGCATACCAGGCTCAAACAAAACATCCATAAATGTTTCAGGTAACATTCATTATGAACTTCAGAGTTAAGGCATCATTACAACTCATTAAAAACTATTGGAAACTAAACGTTAACCCCTAAAACTCACTTCTTTACCCTAGAATTAACGCTTCACAAAAACAGCAAGTTTGCACTAATTGTTCAAGCTTTAGGATCACATTGGATGCAGCAAGAAGCCCCTTTTATTCAACAGAGGAAAAAAAGGGTCCTCCAAGTTTCACATTCATTTAAAGCACCAGATGAACCAGGCATATGATAGCAGCATGGCCTTGTTACTGGTATCCTGCATTGGTCCTTCGCCTTTTCCTAGCCCGCAGCTCCTCAAAGAACTGATGTACAGCTTCTACTGTGACCGTCTGAGATAAATAGGTAGGGAAGGGTTCAGGTTTGAGATTTGGAGGAAGAAAAAAAGAAAAAGCACCCAAAATTCCACATTTTTGGCTGTTTAATTCTAAAACTTCAGACTATTTAGCAGACATCCATTTCTCACCTTTCCTTCAGCAACACACTGGTCTAAAAATGCAGTCATTGAAGATGACAGCTCGTTGAAACCTGAGGGAGGTAAACATGATTAATTAGTCTCGATCAATCGCCTTTCCCGTAAATTTCAGTTTGCGTGATTACATCCTTGCAGGAAAACTGACCCCACATCTTCCTTACTGCCCTCCCTGTGCTCACCATAAATGACCTCCAGCTGCTGTATACGGTCCATTGAGCTTGTCAGTGCCATCAGTGGGTGCTGCCCAAATGGCTCATCCAAGCCTTTGTTCTCGTATGCCAGAATGGTGTCGGACTGATCCATAAGAAACTGCACCTCGGCAGCCACATAGATCCTCTGTGCAACAATCCCATACACATAGTTAAGAAAGAAGCCTAAATACTTCATAGACACTATCACATGAATCAAGATCACATATACAGCCAACGCCAGCAAAGTGGCTTTCCTCTGCCCTGTGTTAAAGCCCACATTATAAGCGAGCTAGAATTTGTGATTTACCTTACAGCTCATGCAGGTGCAAAGCTTGGATCGCCAACTGTAAGGCCAGAACACCGCTCCCTGTCTTAGCCTCTCCAGACCTTTGGCTTGCAGCTCCTTAAGCCTGCACACAACAGTTTTGGTCACGGTCGTTTCAGGGGTGGCTGTCATCTCCTCGAGGGTCCGTTTGCAAGGGGAACTCCTGCTAGCCGCTTTCTAAAATAGAAATAATGACAGAGGAGGGGGTGAGTTACTGTGTTAATCTGGCAGGAGGAGCAGATAACACCTGGGCTTTGTAAAACACAGCACTGCAGACTCATCCGGGGAAGTCTCAAGGCGACTGACACAATGAAATGATTGGGCGATGAAAATCACCAGTTTACAGTAAGCTGTGCTGTGAAGCCTGGCCAAAGCCTTCTACAGAGCAGGCGAAGCAGTGCCTCATGGGTCATTTCTCCCCTAATTACCCAGAGGAGAGGAAAGCAAGATAACAGGAGCTGGAGCCTGCTTTATAATCTGCTCATTACCCTCGAGCCCCATCTTGTGGAAATAAAAACACCAGCTGCCACAGAGGGAATTTGCAAAGTGAGCAGAGATGCACACACACACACAATGCACACGTGCACACGCACACACAACTGTGAAATATGTAAATTAGGCCAGAGTTACAAAGCAAGTTTAATTATATTATGTGCTTTTTTAAATGCAAAACAATGAATATGTACTACTTTTTTTTAACTGATCTGTGCACATACAAGGGATCTTTTCTCCACACCAGAGAAATAGAATTAGTTCATTCTATTTTTTATGCTCCAGACTGCAGAAGTCTCAGTACGATTCAATTATTTTTACTCTAATGGAAATTCTAAATCAAGGACTGAAATCTTCATCACTTAAAATGCAACTGTGGCAAGCATCTAACTATTACTAAGGTGTCCACATTCATATTTACATGCAAAAAATGTCATGTACAGCTACAAAAAAAGCCAAAAAGACAGACGTTCAAAGAGTTGTTGCTATGCAGATGAAAGTCTTCAGCTCCTTGTATTGGTTTAATCTGGATTATAGCGTTATATTGTCAATGCACAGTAATTTTAACTCTGACAAAACCAAATCTCTGATAACAAGTGTCTTAAGTTGTCCAATGACATGTGAGTAACATGGGAATATTTCCTATCTCTACCAGTCTTGCTATATGGATTGGTTTCATAGCAGGGTCAGCCCCAGCCCAGCTTTGGTGTTAGTAGGTTGCGTTCACTTTAACTCCCTTCTATCTTTTTTCACTCTCAATATGGCAAACACAGAAACATCTCATGAGCACGCTTTCTCACCTCCTGCTTTGTGTGCTCAACACTGGTGGATGGTTCCTCATCTCTACTTTTACTGGACTCAGGGTCGTCTTCTTCCATTTCTGTGCCTTCCTCACCTTCTACCTCTTCCTCAGGATCACTGATGCTGATCACAGGTGGTACTAAAGGGGAAAGACAAATAAAATATTTTATTTTTGCAAAGTTAGACATGTGGTTTTGTATTTGCTACCTCTGGCAAGCAGCTCAGGGTAATGAGTTACCTGCAAAGTGAGTAGCATATGTCCACAAGACAGGAACTTTGTTCATGCAGGCCTCACATGTCATCTCTTGCAGCTCCTCAGGATCTACCGTAGTGCAGCCCAGATGCTGTCAAAGACAAAAAAATGACAACATCATGAGAAAAAGACCCCAATTAGTGGTAACATGTAAATTGAATGAAAGATGACTTATGCTTACCCTGCTATGAAACCAATCCTCACAGATGACACACTGAATCATCTCATCGTTGGACTATTGGGTAATTTAAAAAAAGTGTAGTAACAGATGAAAACCAAATGTAAACAGAAGATTTCATATCATAATCCGAATACATGAGAAATAAAGAAAGAAAGAAAGAAAAGGAATACCTGATCGTCTGTATCTGGATACGGCCGATCACACGTGCAGTAGCAGCCATTAAAGTTGTGATTGTAGTGATTTCTAATATTTTCCTCATCTTTGGCCTGTGAATACAAGAGACGGAATAGCTTCAACAAATCAGAAAATAAATGGCAGATAATTCAGTTGAAAATCGTGTTAAAACAAGGACTCACAGGAATTAGCTGGCACTTGAATTCCCCAAACTTGCTATTTCCACAGTCACAGCGAAAGTTTCTACATAAGGGAACATGTGAAAATCATGAAATGTATAAAGCAAACTGTGGGATTGAATTTTTATGGTTGGTTTACCATCAGTACAACAGACAACAAAACTAACTAAATACCTTTTGGTGTACAGTTCAAAGATATCATGTCCATCGTGGCATTTATTGGCACAGGCCAGACAAACCCCAGCAGGCTCTGCTGCACTGGGAGTGCAGGTGTTGCAGGCAAACACGGCCTGTCTCTTCACATAGCCCTGTAAGAATAACACAGGAGGTATACATATGCAGCAGTGTACAAATTATTGATTAGTATGTCCCTCGTAATAAAGCCCTTAGAAACTACGAACCCCTTAAAAGAAATTATAATAACACATAAATAAATAGAAACTACCGTTAACTGTGACACAACCACAGTCACAACGAACACGCAAGACAGTAAGCAGGCGACGGCTGCAGGGGGGGACCGTGCAGGAAGCCTTTCTTACCCGAGAATAAGAGCAGTTTTCTGGGTCGCTTCCAGCCAGCACACACAAAGCCTTCTCGAGCTCCTCCTCGTTGGTAAGAATATCGTCAATTTCAGAGTCTTCTTTAATTGCTGCCATTCTGTTAAAAACAGGGTGAAAAGAACACAAAGACACCGGTCTGAGCTTGTTACGCAGCGAGTCTATGGTCCGAGCTGCACAATAATGTTGACAAATGACTGTTCCGGGCGGGAGTTTGGGCCGAGACCACGTGTAGGAAGTGACGCCACATTGTTGTTCCAGCAGTGGTTTAAGTTTAAATTTTAAACATTTTTTAAATAAAATTAAAAAAAATTGTTTTTGTTCAAACAGGTAGCATAAAGCATTAAAACTTGACTATCGTAAAAAAGGCGTATGATTGGTTTTAGGTAAGTTACACTGTAATTGCCTCATGATGGCAATAAAATATAATTTTTTGTGGATGAATTAAAGTAAATATTAAAAAAAGAAAAGCCTTCATAGTTTATATATAATTGTATACAACAACACACACACACACACAGACACACAGACACACACACACACACACACACACACACTAGAACCATAACTAAAACGAATGTAATTCAGTTTTGTAAGACATTAAAAAAGATCTGAAGTTTTGGGATGTTGCATACCTGTCCTGGTGGTAGAGGTCTGAAAATCGATGGTGAGTCCTGTCTTCCCTCAAGCCACCAGCTTTTGTGCTGTATTTTTGAAATATTTTCGTTTTATTTAGTTTCAAATACCTCATGTAACTTCGTTCGGTATCTTCGAAGTCTTCTGACTCCTATTTATTTCTTCACTTCTTCAATCATCTTGATCATGAGACCCCGTTACAAAGACTTCTCCATTCATACAATCCGTACAAATAGGGGTTGTCGTTTGAATAATGCAACATTATTTGTTATTCATTCATCATTCGCATTTTCTATTTCAGAACTGTCCATAATGTTCATACTGTTCATATTGTAATATAATAACATGATACTATTTATCCCAGTATCCTTGCACTATACTCCATATTTAAATAATTTTTATTGAACTCTTTGTCCACTCATGCCTCTATATTGTTCTGTTTAGAGTATGTATTGTGTGTATATATTTTTTGTTTTGGTTGTTTTGTGTGTAAGCACAGTGTGAGAAACAATGCTCCAAAGATAAATTCCTCGTATGTGTCCTCATACCTGGCGAATAAAGATGATTCTGATTCTGACATAATATAGCCTAACATTAAAAATAATATAAGGCTTGGATAACATTTATATAAGAAACTTTATTTTATTTTTACTTAGTCGTTGCTGCTGTCTGTATTGTTTTGGCGCTAAACTGGAAAAAGTGAAACTGCTGAATGTTGCAGGTTTACCTATGGATGGCGCCACTGTGACATGTTTTCTCTGTTAGGGCGCCCGCCGAAAAAAAACTACTAGACTGATGCTCACCCTATGTGCTCACTGGGAACCCACTGAACATCTCTGACCGCATCCCGGCTGCCTTTAAAGGCTGTCAGAAAAAATGTCGACCAAAAGACAGCCCAAAGAGGGGGTTAATGTGCAGGGACAGAGTTAAGAATTGTGGGTCCCACAAGCTCGACATCTTTCACCTTGATGATGGAAATAAATATTGTTGTTAAAGTCAGGATTATCAATTAACAACTGTTTAAACAACACCATTTAAACATGTTTAGACACATCAATTACACTTTTCATGCCCTATTCAACAGGACACATCATGTTTTTGTTGACTTATGTAGAATATAAACTGTTAGTCAATTAATCAAAATAGTAAATGTGATTAAAGAAATCAGTAGTTTTTTAGCTAAATGCAAAACAATTGCTCAGTTCTGATTTGTTGAACTGATAAGTTGAGATGGGAACTTCATAATTAAAATTGAATAGACAATTCGGTGAATTGACTACTCTGGAAAATAATGCGCAAGTTAATTGAAAATGAAAGCGCAATAGCACGAGAAATCAGGACAGTGTGATTTGATACAGCGAGGAGGGTTTCTTTTTCCGAGGGGCTCGTGAAGGTAGCATCAGTCTCCTGGATCCTGGGTGTGTGCAGGCAGTTCAATCTAGAGACTGAGGGAGAAAGCACAAGCAACATCTCAACTTGAGAGCTGAGCCTGTCATCTGTCACCTGTTTGAAAACTTCTACTACTTCTCTGCCGGATGGATCGAAAATGGGAAACTACCCGAGCTAGTTTCTGAAGAAGACACAAATTCAGGGGGGAGCTTGTGCTAAAATTGCCAGGTTAGTTTAGCTATGCTAGCTCACCACAGCCTCTCTTTGACGTAGTTAACGTTACCGTTCAGTCAGTTGCTTCATCGTTTAGCAAACTAGCCACCGTTAGTTACTTGGTAAGAATATGTTCTGCCATTTCAGGTTGGTCAGCCCTGTTAGCAAGATAGCGCATATTGTCTAATTGCATACCATCGGTTAGCTATGCAGATTGACACTGCCCAACTTGCTAGCTAACGTTAGCAGTTGAGGTTAGCAGAAGGGGGTTAGGGAATGTTGCTCACTGATGCTGAACAACATTCACTATAATACTAGCTTACGTTCGGAAACTAGCTAGGTAACGTTTGTGTAACCAATGAGAGCGCATAGCTCCACGAGGCAGACTAGTAACGTCAAGTTAGACAGCGTCACTTCTGGCTGTGTTTAAGTACCTTATCGCAAACCGAGCCGCGAACTAACGTTATTCCCTTCATTGCTCATAATTGGCTGTTGTGAGATAAACGTCACAGTGGGGTTTCCTGTTTTCACCTGTCCAGGTTGAGCCTTGTCCAGTCGCGCACTTCACCTCCAGAGAAGGAACAGGAGCACAGTGAAGATGCAGACCTTCCTGAAAGGCCGGAGAGTGGGCTACTGGCTCAGCGAGAAGAAGATGAAGAAGCTGAATTTTCAGGCCTTTGCTGATTTGTGCAGGTATGTGAATATAATACCAATTAGATGCGTCCATGTCAAGTGATTATAGACCAACTTCCAGAAGCAGTTTTACATACAGTAGACTTACATCACTAACAATGTATGTTGAAATGTTTAAAGAGGAGTGCTATAAGACATTGCAATTCCTCTTACTGATCCAATAACTTGAGATTTTAAGAGGATTTATGAGGGCTGGTTAACTGCTCCTCCAATCTCTGCAGTGTAAATCCAGACAGCCTAGCTAGACTATCTGTTAGGGGTGCAAGATTTATCGACTCAATATCGTTATTGCAATATCACGTTGTGCAATATTATATCGAGGGGTGCAAGATACATTGACTCAATATCGGTATTGCAATATAACAAAAGTGTCGCAATAAGTTTGCCATCTTTTGTTTTATTTGTATTTTAAACAAAACCTAACTAATCAGAGAAGCAAAAGAAAAGTTGTGTCCTGTTCTCTTTATTTATTTTATACTGTCCTACCAGTATAACATGTCCTGTTCTGTAGACATGGTCCTTATTTATTTATTCATGTTGTACCAGTCCAATATGACATTCAGTTGAAATAAACCTTGTAAGAGAACTTGTTTAATTTGTTATAAATGTATATTAATAATATCAATATTGCATCATTCATGATTGATACTGCAATATCACATTTTGTAAATATTGTGCAACCCTACTATCTGCCCAATCTGAGTTTTCTGTTGCACCACTAAATCAACTTTTGAAAGTACAAATGTTCCTTCAAAACAAGTTCCTTCCAGAGTCTATTTAGCAGCAGCACCATGGCATAGTGCCGCCCAGATGATTGAGATTTGTTTGAAGAAATGCCAATAAAGCAGAGCACGTTTTTCTCCCCTCCCAGAATGCTGTGTGGACTAGCCAGAAATACTGGTTTCTGCATTGTTGTCAGAATAGATAGTATTTCAACTTAATGTGTCCTTAATATCTGATGACACATTGGGAAAATCAGGAAGAATATTACATATTGCACCTTTTAAGCATTTCATGTTTTACTAAAAGCACAGTTGATAATGGGTGTCGTCTATGCTTCTTTTCTCTCTGCTGTTTTATAAGCTATATCTCTTCCGCATCGATTTCATATCTAAACCAGAATATGTGCTCTTATTCCACAAAGTTAACCTTTGACCATTACAGTATCTTACATTGATTATAATTGGAACAATGAGATATCACAAAGACCAGTTGTGGCTTTGTGTCTGTAGTTGTGAGACATTTTAATTTAGACTTATCTGTCCAAATGCATAGTCATAACATGACTTTGTTCAAGGGTATATTTTGACTGTAGCAAGGATTTGTATTCCAGCCTTAAAGGGTAACTCTCGCCAAAATGCTTCCTAGGGTCTTTTTTTGAATGTACCTGAGTCAAACTTTCGTTTAAAAGCATATTTAGAATGGAAGCACCACTTTTAAGATTTACCGTATTATCGTTTTTCAGTCAATTGGCCTTTTGAATGGGAGTGCACTTCTATGATAGCATCAAAATCAACATTGTAAAACCCTAAGAAGGATTGACACAACACAAAGTATCACCAGGAGTTGTACACATTAATGCAAGCATTGAGAACATTGTTTGTGTACACAGAGTTTACTAAAAAGAAGGCTTTGAACAACTTACTGTAGCTGTTGGTTTTTCTTGTTGCCGGCCATCTAGCAAGTCAAAAATAGTCAAGGGAGGAGAGTAAAGATAGAAAGCTCCTAAAGCTTAGTTCCATATAAATGCATGGATAATTTGTTATGTTGTTAGTGAAAAACAATAATGACCTTGTAGTTTCTCCTTTTGGAGTCCGTTCATTTGCATTCGGAGATCGACTGTTTTTGACTGGCAGAGATGGCTGTGAGTGGAAACCACAACAGCTAAAATGGGTTAAAAACCTTTTCTTTTTAGTAAACTCTGTGTACAGAAACACATCCTGGGGATACTTCAAGCAGAGTTCATGTTGTGTCGAGCCTTCTTAGTGTTTAAAATGTTGATTTTGATGCCATCATCGAAGTGCCCCTAGCACTCCCATTCCGTCTTAATTGTACTTTTAAATGAAAGTTTTACTCGGGTACATTCACAAAATCTGGGTTGCCCGAGGTTGCATTTTTGCGAGAGTTACACTTTAAGAGCTATATGAGTGTTGTTACGTTGTTTTAGCTTATCCCCTTGGCTAAGTAAAATGTAATAAATTCTAAGTGCATTTTTAGCAGATGTGACTTCAGGAGAAGTTAACTCCCTCTAGCTGCAATAAAGTATACTGACTGGGGAGCGGCTCCCAGGTATGGCAGCAGACTTAATCGCACTGCAACAGAGCTAGCTGCCTGTGGTTTACGCGGGCCACAATTATCCCGAAAACACTAAGAAAGACAGTGGCTAAAAGACAGAGAAAAGGCCAAACATTTCCAGTTTATTTGCTTTAGCAGGAATGTACCCTGGTAGGTCAAGTAGGTTGCCAGCATTAGAGCAGGCAATTTGCTTCCTATCTTTTTTCAAGAGGGTTGTTGCCTCTCAAAGAGACCTGGTTAGACCAGCACAGATTACCACACTGTAATCCACAAAACATTTTTAATCTCTTCATAAACCCCCAAGTAACTACCCTCCTCATCCTGCCTACCCCCGTCTTCCGTCAGAACTAGACTGAGGTCTGTTTAATATGAAGGGCTGGGGCCAAGTGTTAAGAATCAGTGTTTGACAAAAGATGAAGAAGATCAAGTCAAATGAACAAACTTTTTTATACAGGAACGACGACAACAATTACCAGCACATTTAAATATGATCACTTTTTTCCCAGTCAGCCAATAAAATTGTCGACTAGTTCTTCTTTCCCTAACATATTTCCCTTTTCATGTAACATGTTAGAAAGCATAAGTCATCTTCAAGAGGAAGGAAAAGATGGACCCAAGAGAACCTTCTTATGTGTGGCCCCTGTAGACCACAGCTGTTTTTTTAAGGCATTTTGTCTTTCTAGAAGGCACAGCTCTCCAAGGGTGTCACTTTTTTTATTTCGTCAAGGAATTGTTTCCATGGCAATATCACTGTCTTTGAATTCAATTTCATGCACCTTGATTTTACATACCAGTAAATGTGTGCATGTTTTTGATTGTAAAGTGATGTTGTTAAAGTCCCCCCGCCACTCAAAAATGTGTCCAATGTTTATGTCCCCTAAAATGTCAGACCTTGACTATACTGACTATTTTCTTTGAAGATTATTTATTGGGGCTTTTCCCTTTTTATTCAAAAAGTGGATAGACAGGAAAGAGAGAGAGAAAGAAAGGGGTACTTGCAGCAAAGGGCTGCAAGTCGGATTTGGGCCGCTGCAAGGACTATAGTGATTTGTATTAATAACTTGTTTGTCACTAAATAAGTGTTTTCACAGTCCTTTACTGAAGGACTGTCCATATTTTTGAATATATTTTTCTGAAGTGGGACTTTAAAAATAAACCAAATGTTTCACCTGAACACAACAGAAAGTGTCAGTAACATACTCTTAGTAGTGACTGAGCGGGTTTTTCCCCTCTCAGCATGTGGCATGCAGTTGACATTGTGAATGCTTCACTGTGGAGTCTGGCCTGTCTTGTGCAGCTGGACGTACGGGTTTCCTGTTGGTCAAAGCCACTTTGGTTTATGTTTGTCTCCAATGGCCTTGAACAGCAATTTAAAGGCGTCCTAATGACTCTCATACGTATACCTGATCTGAAAAAAACTGCCAGCCTCAGCATCTTTGGATGTTGTGAAAAATATTGGCATTCCTCTTATCAAGGCAAGGCCGCTCTACAACAACAAGCCTGACTAGATTACAGTACATTGAGCTACACCCACTGTATGTTTGTATGTAGTCTTTCACCCAAATAAAACACTTTACTGCAGTGATTAGAAGACTGTGATTTGAATATCATTTTAAAATAATCTATTAACATATAATAACATATAAAGGGCTGATTGCGATGATTTCAGGAAACAGCCAAATCAAGACTTTCAACAGTCCAAACAGGTAACGCTGCTTCACCTGGTTGGCCTACTTTCTCTGTCTCAGCCCAGTGTTTGCTCGATCACAGCAACACATTTCCGAGCACACCCACATCTAATCTTTGAATTCACATATTGTCGGGCAGTGCAGTAGTCATGTCTATGGTGTACTATAAATACCAAACTTTAGCTATGGAGTTTATGGATATATGAAACTGTGTTGGTAAGAAATGGTGTAATAAAGTTTCTTGTTTTTCATTGCACCTCCATTTTCTTGTGTGTTGAGCCTATTCTAAAGGTTCTGACCTTGGCCTGATTCTCTGCTGGGCCTTCTCCTTCATCCCTTTTTATTCTGCCGTCTGTGTAACAATATAGGAGAGCACACACTCTCGCCTTATCTAAGATGGGGATGAAACTAAAGGCCCCATTCACACCCATGAAACCCGCCAGGTGTGGTATTAAATATCCACATTGTTGTGAAGCAGTGAATGGCTGCACTGTTGTCACCATGGGGCTGTTACCTCAAATACAACTGGACTGGACAAGCTGGATTGGTTTTGATGCTAGACTGGTTTTGTACTGTACTTCCCCCACACCACCCCCACCCCCACACCACCACCACCAAGTAGGAGATGTGTATTTTGGCCATTTAAACTACTTGTTATATTTTGCTGAATCCCTTTGGCTTGATGGGACAGGGCACTTGACAAGCCAGTCCCATCACCAATATGACAATGCCTCCTTCTCTTTCCTTCTACGTATTGTGCAGTTTGTCTCTCAGTGGTGGGGTAAGGACTAATATATGTTAAGTATAAGTCCAACAGGTTTAAATAGGTGAGGTGCATCCTCTGTGCTTTGTAACAGATTTATAGAAAAACTCTTTTAAAAAGAGAAGTCCTTGCACTTTGACATCGATGCACACTAGGTTGTGGTTAAACAGTTGCTTATACTGCTGTGTACTATCATAGATAAGGAGAAGAGTCCAGGTTCCACATGTGTACAGTGTAGTCGTGCATACAGTATGTTATGATAGTCATAGATACCTCTGCCAACAACTCCACTTTTGTAGTGGTCTGCTGGTTGCCAAGCAACAGATTACATCCAAAGACTGGTATTTGTGTGCCCTTTTTAAAAAAGAGAATATTCTCCAGCTTTGGAATGGGATTTTTGTATTTGTATTTTTACAGTAGCCCTACTTTGCTTTCTTGCCATCAGACGAATGTATTGAATAATTCAGGTTCATTTTGTTTTACACTTATTCTAGGCACTGCTATGTGTCAGTATCTCATGTCTGTAACAAAAAGGGGTCAAATTGTTTAAAACCTCCAGTAAGTTTCTGTTTTCTCCCTCTTATGGAGAGGATTTGTTTAATGTCATATATTTACATTAAGAGTAAAAGGAACCTTCACATTATAAAAAGAAAAGATCCAGTGAGTGTGACTGATGCAAACTCATGTTTTACATAGCTTATATTTCATAACATGACAGTAATAAATAGGAATGTGCTTTGGCATCACGTTCACTTTGAAAGTAAATAAATTTGTTTCATCAATTAGCTTTGTGTGGGATTTCTTCCTTTTATAGTGTGTTGGTGGTTTATTCAAGTATTTTCTTCCTATAAGTTTTGGGCACTGAAAAGAGTGCACAGACATCCTCACCTACAGGGCTTGACACACATTTACGTAACATCTTGCATGTTATTGGTACTTTCGATAGCTGACAGTGTCCAGTTATGAACTTGGTAAAATGAATGACCATGATGTTTGTCTTATTTTTCAGGAAAAGAGGAATAGAAGTTGTTCAGGTAAGTGGATGACATTTTTGTCTGATACGGTTATTTTTTATTTTGTTGTAACAAAAAAGAAAAATGGGTATCCCTGTTGAGATACAATTTTATTGGATGCCTTTAGGTAGAGTTAAAACCATTCACTGCACACATGCTGTACATTTTTGCACATTTGTACTGTAAACCACTGAGTTTGTTACCTCCTAAATTTTGTGTGTGTGTGTGTGTGCCGCACCTACAGCAATATTTTATAATATTGCATACATGTGACCATTGATTACTTACTAAGTAACAAGGTGGGAGTTATTATCTGGTAAAGAAAAGGCTGCTGTCATTAATGGATATTGGACACAGTACACTACATTCCGTAAGTAAACACGGCACATACAGCAGCATAGTAACAATTGTTACTGAGTCCTGGGAGCTCAGTGTTGTCAAGTACGTGTCAGTTAAAGTGCTTTCTGCAATTGAGGAGGAGGACTTTTTCTCTCAGTCTCTTACTCTGTTTTTCTTTTTTAATGCTGTCTTTTGCTTTTCTTTTCTTTTTCTTTTTTTTTGGGGGTGGGGGGTCTTTGCTTTGAGTTTTTTTTTCCCCTCTCACTGTGCTTACGATATCAGCACACTCACAAAGAGCCTTGTCCTGGGAATAGTCCCAAAGTAAGCAGGGTTTTGTTTCCCAATGTGCATTCAGTCACTCCTGGGAGAGTAGATCCTCACAGGACCTCAGCTAAGGGTATCCATGGACTTAAACAGCCCTTTGGCCTTCCCCATAACTCTTTTTCCAGGACTATCTGTTGCCTACTGATTTTATTTCCTCTTACAAATCAACTTTAACTCCTTTTTTTATTTTTTAGGTTGGCTGTAACTGCCAATTGAGAAAGCTCAGTTTACACACACATCCAGTGGTATTTTTGAATTCACACCGGTGACTTGGGCTCGGTTGCCTGAGAATGCACCCAATGCCAGTCACTGCCTGTGCTGTCATGGCTGCATGCAAGTGAAGATAATGGTAGCCGTTGTAATGCTTTGGCCTCATTATACAAGTCTGTGTACCAAGCTGTCTTCTCCTATTGCACTAGTGAATTCTGAGCCCAACAACTCTAAGACTATTGTGTTGATACAAGTTCCTTTAACCTTCTCTAGAAGGCTGGAGTAATACATAGCTGCAGATGTATCTCTTGCAGCCAATTGAATCACCTAACCTTGTTCCTGTGGTCCTGTACACAGATAGCTGATCTTGACGATAACAACTCAACCTTGGATATCCAAGGATAAGTTAGTCCTACGTTTTTCTTTCTGGCAGAGTAAGCCATGGTTTTACAGCCTTGTTACAAGCTAATTCACTTATTTGTTGTCGATGGGCAGAAACTGTGGTGTTTTGGATTGTTTCTCAAAATAAACTAGCAGCATGAAGATGTCACCTTGGGTTTTGGAGATATTGTTTTTTCCGAACATTTTTAGACAAAAATATTCATTGTTTAGTCAAGACCATATTCCACAGATTAATCAATAATGAAAATAAGTATCAGTTAGAGTCTTACGATCTACTTAATCAAAAACATGAAAAATAGGTCAAAATGGCTCATAGGTCAGCTAGATATTTAATATTGCAGTTCACCTAGTGATATATAGTATTTGCCACAAGAGGTTGGATCCTCCAGAGGGTTGGTAGTTTTTATGACGTCACCCTGTGTTGTAAACAGATCTTTTGCTAAATCTGGAAGCCCCAGGGAGCTCATTTTATATTTCCATTCATAGTGTGGGAAAACATCTACATGTATACCCATCAGGACTGACAGAACTAAAAAATAACAGATGGTTCTTGTTTTGTTTAACAATACAGGATTTCTCCTTTAGCCTCTAGCATCTTATCTCTTTTTTTTTTTTTAAGTAACCCATTATCATGCTCAACTTGTCTATACTTTTTATCCCTCCATGCTTCCTCTCACTACTCCAAGTGATGTGCAGCTACTCATCAATACTGACCCTTATCCCTGAGCTCATGAGAGCCATCCTCCTGGCACTCTCTGTACATTAGTCTGTAACACAGAGCTGATGCAATTATCTTACCAGGCTCGGCCTTGAAGAAGCCAATATTCGCTCACAGATAGCAAACCATTCACAGCAAATAGCCATCACAAGAGTGGGCTGTCCATAAAAGGTTATTGAGTTATCGTTTTTATTATATGAAAAGTGCTTAGGAATTTTAAAGTTAATGTCCGGCATGCTACTGTATCTCATCCACATATTGAATTTTTGAAGATTGTCTTCATATGGTATTTATTGGTCCTCCAGTCTAACACCATCCAAAGGAAGTTGTTTGGTGGGCATATTCTTTTTTTATTTTTAATAAGTATATTGTTTTAGGTGTCTTGAATTGAGGGTGGAGATGATGACAAATGAGATATTCATCAGTTTGACCAAGATAAACTCCATTGTGACTCGTTTATCTCCCTGAAAATCTTATCTAGCCATTCTCAATGGAAGTGGTAGAGGTCTGAAGACTCTTTCCTTTTTGAAGTACTTTATTTTTTTTATCCCCCATGATTTATCCACCTTTCAAAAATGTCTTAATGTTCTTCAGCTGACTGCAGAGTCACTTTAGTAATGCACATTTATTAATGATTAAGCTAATAACTCAATACAGTCCATTAAAGCAAAACTATGTAACTTTTTCCATTTCGGTGGCCCCTACAGGTTGGAAGCGGAATTGTCGTTAACCCTGTTATGAGTTGAGGAACCACTGGAACGATTTTGGAAACATTATTTCAAGGTACAAAAAGTTCTCTAGTGTGGCTTTATTAAAAAAAACATTAAAAAACAGTTGCCCTGAGAGCTTCCAGTGCACAATATAGTCAGTAGCAGTGATGACTCCAGGAATGCTGAGTAGACAGCCAATGAGCTTCTAGTTTGACATTCAATATGGTTTTTGGTTGGAGATTCACGTTCATGTTGATCCCCACTCATGTTTAGTCTTGTACTTCATGTGAGATGTGGCCACAGTTTGTCTCCAACACATATCGTTTCTCTTACACTAGGGTGTCGAATGACGCATGCCACACAAAATAAATCATTTATCACGTCTGTCTGCACTCTGGGCTAGTCTGGCAAACAAAGCCAGGTGAGATCAGATCCAGCCGAGGGCTCCTAGAAAGAGACGTATAGGATGAAGCAGCTCAATGGCAAAGCAGACACGGAGACAAATCTGCTGCAAATAATGGTTGATGCCGTTTGTGTTCTCCCTATTTGTGCACTATTGTGTCAAACTTAAGGACACATGTATGCTCTGTTCCTGCTGTTTGTTAAAAATCCCCGTTCTTAGATTTCCCCGGGTTATAGCTTGGGCCCACCGTGGCGCTACATCAAAGCTTAAAATATACTGGCCCTGACCTACCCTTTCTCTCCAGGATCCAGCAATTTTTCTATGCTGTCCATCACCACCATGGCCCGCTGCTAGCACTCAGTCCCAGAGGGACCTTCAAAGACCTCAGCTGACATTTCTGCTTTTAGCATTTAGCAGGACATCAGTGACTTTACTGACGAGTTTGTGGATGAGCTCTAAAGTGGGGTCATTCTGTCTACGCACAGGGATAGGAGAGCTTCGTCCTCCACAATGTGTCTTTGCCAGTGTGGGTTGACCCCCACGATGTAGAGTCCTGGTTTTGTGGATGGACCCGCTGTGTTGTGTAAGCAAAAGATTAAAAGTCACGTCTCAGCGAAACAGCAGAAATATTCCCTTCCTCCCAGCTCTGTCACTCTGACACTCTGAGCTAGACAGAAAAGCGACTGCTAAAGTTTTTACTCACCTGCTGTACTTCACCCCGCTGCTTCTGCCCTGTCACCACTGCTGCTCATAGTGTTATAGGCCCAGTAATAGTTTATCCACAGGTAACAAAACATTTTATGGAAGTGTTGAACCACCAAGACAGTTATATTAAGGTTATGGCAGCTTGTTAACATGTTTTATACATCTGCCATATGCCACACCTCTGTCTACCACATGATTAAAAAAAGACAGCTGGACTGTTGAGACACTGAGTCACCAAAATGTCTGCGGTTTTTAAATTTGGCCCTTACATTTCTATATTATGTATCCATATCGCCACACCTAACCTTAGCCCAAGCACTCATACAGATGAATTTGATTTAAAAAAAAATAATAATAATGATAAGTTTTCCATGTGTCAATTCCAACAAACCTCTCGTGACATTTTCAGCCTCGTTGCCTTTTTTCAGACTTTTTGCAGCTCATGTTGGCATACTACTTTTGAGCTGAAGGGCATGTTTCTACAGGCAGGAGGAATGGAGCATGGAGGAGAATGAGATCCAACACTTTTAAGGCAAGGAAAGACATGCCGTGTTAATGTAGCTCTTAATAAGCTCTTAAGGAAATGCTACTTGACTTGAACATTACAGGGTGTTTTGAAATGTCTTTGCATGTAAGCATAATGTGGACACACCTGCACGATTAGGCCCTAAACTACGGTTGGACATTGTTCTTCCTGAGTGTAAAGAACATGGTATCTAAATCAACTGACAGAGTTACAACTAAGTACAATTACCTTTTTCAACAATTATTAACCAGAACATTTCAGCTTAACTGACGGGTTGACCGTGGCCAACCCTAAACCAACTGAAACTCTGTTCAGTTTTACAGTTTTTGCAATGATCTAATCCAGTGTGACTAAGGTGTGGTTACTCTTGGTTTGCGTACTATCTGAACAGTACAAAGGACAGTGGGGTCCTGCCCGACTCTGGCTTATTTGCACAGGTGTTGCTGAATTGTCTCGTTCTTCTGTAATGATCAGGTGATTCCCATTTGCTGATTAGCAAATGAGTTAGTGTATGACTGCATTACGCAACAGCAGCACTACAACCAACACGATTATGTTGCTGTGTTGTTGCTCTGGTTTCAGTTGTTTCTTAGTCCCATGAATTAGTTTTATGTGTACTATTTATATGAATTGTGTGTATCAAATTATTTGTTACAGTGTTAGCTTAAGTACAATAAATAAATCAAGACTGCATCAGTTTTATTAATGCTGTTAGAAAACACAGCTTCATGCATAGCCAGTGGTTTGTGATTAGTTTGGGTCAAAATATACTTTCATATGGCCTTTTTTCAGTAATATGCCTAGCCTTGTACTGAAGGTTGCTTTATCTGTCTCTTTCACAGTCCGTGTGTACTTCTTTCAGACAACCCTGTCTCTCAAATTCAGAAGGTCCTTTATGTAGCAACATAAAAGCAGGGGGAAAAGCAGTCAACTCCAAGCACCCTTGCGTTTTCTAACTTTATAAATGTGTCGCTCACACACACAAATCTAACTAGGCTTCCTTTGTCGCAACAAACTGGAGACATTAAGCCAGAATACAGGCCTTTTGTGAATTGGACTTTTTCAGCCATTTCATCAGCAGTGGGCTCTTTCTCTCTCTTTCTCTCTTTCTTTCTTTCTTTCTTTTTCGCTATCTCTCTCTCGCAAAGTCTCATTACTCTTTAAGAGCTCCTTTGAGTAATCGCGAACTACTTGGCCAGTGCAGTCATGCTTTCAGCTGCGTTAAACTTCTAACGTATGCTAATTTGTTGTTTTCTCAGAGGCTGTTGAACATGCTCAGCGTGACTGGTAGGTCTGGCCAGAGGGAGAGGAGGTTTATAACTTATGGTAAAATAGATGACACCAAAAATAAATTCTTATGGTGTAATTAAAAACAAACACAACATAAACTCTGGCTGCACCAAAGTTAGAGTTATATATAAAAGAGGGAGAGAAGGATTTTGAATCAGAATCAGAATTTTTTTTTCTGCACTCCAAGCTTTGGATAACAAGGCCGGTCAGGTGCTGCAATGATTTAGACTCATACATATGGCACACCATTACTAACTCCTACCTCAGCTGCCTGGTCCGTGCATTGGTGCATGTAGAAGTATGTCTATAATGAAGAATGCCTGATACATATGATAACCTTCCTTATTGCATTTTTCAGCATGCTAATGAGATAAATATGGTGTGACTAAACAGTAGGTAAAAGAGAAAAAATTATACCCAAAGGTCACACAAAAAATGGGAATAATACGACTTTGTTAACTAACTGCAAGCAACAATACGTTAGGGGCAGTAAAAGAGAACATGGGGAAAATTTGGCAAGTTCTGACTTGAGGCCTGAACAAACTGTGGATGTAATAGATTTTTTTCTTTTTTCACAAAACCTGCCATACTGCCTGTGAAAACTTGCTTTTGATGTTGTATGTGTACTATTGGGTGGCATTTTTTAAATTTTTTTTTATTTATTTATCTCAAACAGTCAACATTGTTACAAAACAAAATAAAAAACAAAACAAAACAAAGAATCCTTATATAGTACAGAACAAAAGTTTGGACACACCTTTTCATTCAATGTGTTTTCTTTATTTTCATGACTATTTACATTGTAGATTATTACTGAAGGTATCACAAGTATGAATGAGCATATGTGGAATTATGTACTTAACAGAAAATTGTTAAATAACTGAAAACATGTCTTATATTCTAGTTTCTTGAAAGTAGCCACCCTTTGCTTTTTTGATAGCGCTGCAAACCCTTGGTGTTCTCTCAATGAGCTTCATGAGGTAGTCACCTGAAATGGTGACCTGTGAAATGGTTCACTTCACAGGTGTGCCCTGTCAGGGTTAATTAGTGGAATGTCTTGTCTTATTAATGGAGTTGGGACCATCAGTGGTGTTGTGCAGAAGTCAGGTTAATACACAGCCGACGGCCCTATTGGACAACTGTTAGAATTCATATTATGGCAAGAACCAATCAGTTGATAAAGAAAAACGAGTGGCCATCATTACTTTAAGAAATGACGGTCAGTCGGCCCGGAAAATTGCAAAAACTTTGGACGTGTCCCCAAGTGCAGTCGCAAAAACCATTAAGCACTACAATGAAACTGGCTCACATGAGGACCGCCCCAGGAAAGGAAGACCAAGAGTCACCTCTGCTGCTGAGGATAAGTTCATCTGAGTCACCAGCCTCAGAAATCGCAAGTTAACAGCAGCTCAGATTAGAGTCCAGATGAATACCACACAGAGTTCTAGCAGCAGACACATCTCTAGAACAACTCTTAAGAGGGGACTGCGCAAATCAGGCCTTCATGGTCAAATAGCAGCTAAGAAACCACTGCTAAGAAGAGGCAACAAGCAGAAGAGATTTGTTTGGGCCAAGAAACACAAGGAATGGACATTAGACCAGTGGAAATCTGTGCTTTGGTCTGATGAGTCAAAATTTGAGATCTTTGGTTGCAACCGCCGTGTCTTTGCGCGGCGGAATAAAGGTGCCTGGTTCCCACCGTGAAGCATGGAGGAGGAGGTGTGATGGTGTGGGGGTGCTTTGCTGGTGACAACGTTAGGGATTTATTCCAAATTAAAGGCGTACTAAACCAGCATGACTACCACAGCATCCTGCAGCGGCATGCCATCCCATCCTGTTTGCGTTTAGTTGGACCATCATTTATTTTTCAACAGGACAATGACCCCAAACCCACCTCCAGGCTGTGTCAGGGCTATTTGACCAAGAAGGAGAGTGATGGAGTGCTGCGCCTTCACAGTCACCAGACCTGAACCCAATTAAGATGGTTTGGGGTGAGCTGGACCGCAGAGTGAAGGCAAAAGGGCAAACAAGTGCTGAGCATCTCTGGGAACTCCTTCAAGACTGTTGGGAAACCATTTCAGGTGACTACCTCTTGAAGCTCATCAAGAGAATGCCAAGAGTGTGCTACGCAGTAATCAGAACAAAGGGTGGCTACTTTGAAGAAACTAGAAAATAAGACATGTTTTCAGTTATTTTACACTGTTTTGTTAAGTACATAATTCCACATGGGTTCATTCATAGTTTAGATGCCTTCAGTGATAATCTAGAATGTAAATAGTCAATAAAATAAAGGAAATGCATTGAATAAGAAGGTGTGTCCAAACTTTTGGCCTGTACAGTGTGTATATATAAGGATTAGTTCTCCCCCTCACACCCGCCTGAGACAAAAGAGAATTGCAGCATTGTCGTTGTTTGTTTTAATTGTTAAAAAATTAAACAAATATTATACTCCTTGTAATAGAGAAACTACTAATAGTGGTACATGGCATTATGGGAAAATTGAATCAGATTTTCATGTTCACCTTATTAGAACTGTGTACCACTGCAGTTTTATAATGCAATAAGGTATATCAGGCAATACTTTGCAGCTAAGAGACACTCTTGGCTGCCAAGTCTTAAATAAAAGTACATGTTTTTTTCTGGATGATTGCTGTGGTAAACAAAACCATTTTTAAATGTGATGAATGAATACCTGAGTGTAGCAGCGTTTTTTGCACCATAAACCTTGACCTCTGGCTATCCTTCTCTCCTTAGCTGGACCTCAGCCAGCCTCTGGAGGAGCAAGGTCCCCTGGACGTCATCATCCACAAACTGACCGACCTCATCCTGGAGGCTGACCAGAACGATTCACAGGCAGTGCTGCTTGTGCAAAGAGTACAGGTATGCATCTTTATCTTCACTTGTATTTATAAGTGATGTAAAGAGTGCAGATACATAGGTCTAGGAAAAGTGGGGAAAATGAAATCGATAACTACCACTTGTTGAAAATTCTGGGGTTGTACACACAATATGAAAACAATGTCAATTTACATAATTACACACTTTACACACATATGGGTATGTATGAAAAATATTTTCTGAAAATAATATTTCATAGGTATGGGTATTGGACCGCAGTATTGTCACTGACTGAAATGTTTAAAGTACAAAGTCAGATTTGTTGTATTATTTACTTATTCTTTGACCAGGTAGTACCTGATTTAAATGTTAATAATAATATAATAATAATAATAATATAGATCATTTTAGATAATGTTTTCAGGCAAATGTCTGCGTTTTTAATATTGAAAAACTTGGACTTCTTTGTTACATGAAAAAGCAGGCTTTGTAGCTACACCTTTATATTCTTCAAAGGATTGTAACAAAGAATGTTTAATGAGCTCTAATATCACACACATTTACATGATCCAGTGATTATATGGCCCAGCCGCTGTCACCACACATGATATGAAACGTTAGTTACACTCTTCAGATAATACGGCTGAAATGAAGGAAAATGTGTAGAAGCTCTGGATAGTGATGTCTGTAGCACAGCAGCACTGCTTCAGGCGATAAACATTTATGACTGACAGATCTGTATGTTTACGTGTAAATGTTCCACTTTAAGGAATCTGATTAGACTAACAGACTAAAGAGCCTTAAATTAGCTCCACAAACATAAAGAATATTAGCAGCTATATTTGAGCATATAGTAACTCATAAAACGCAAATGTTGTAATTTAAAGTTCTTTAAGATTTTTTTATAGTTTTTTTTTCTGAAGTGAGAAAAACCTCACATGGACAGCAGCTCCAAATGTGGCACTGTGAACACACTTCAAAAAACCTGTGCTTGTGTGTAGTCATTAATCTGGCAGTGTTGTATGTGGTGTGAAAATTTCTCTCTCTCTCTCTCTCTCTCTCTCTCTCTCTCTCTCTCTCTCTCTCTCTCTCTCTCTCTCTCTCTCTCTCTCTCTCTCTCTCTCTCTCTCTCTCTGAATGACTCAGAAAAACTGTAATCCTGATTGTCACGCAATTCTGTCAACGTGTTCCTGACTGCTCAATTAGGAAAGACAAACAGGAAGTCAGTGTGGAGAAATCACGTACACAGCAGAAGCTGGTCGATATATTAACACACGGCTGCATTTGCACACTCTTATGGTACGTTAGGTCATTTAGAAGCAAATGCGCACACCTTGTTTTTTGTATGTAGTAGGGGGGGATTGATTCTTTGATGCATCTTGACTCTCTGTAGAACAATTCAATAATCGATTCTGATAAGTAAATAATGTATTATTAGAATTTAATTTTGATTGTTGATTTTTAGTTAAAAGTTACTGTTTCCAGAGGTACGAATCAGAAAACAGAGTGACTGAAAGAGGATTGGATAAAAGACAACAACACAGAGTTTAGGCAAGAGTGCAGAGAAGAAACGCATAACGTTCCATCACATCTGACCACCTCATGTTTCAAATTTTCCACCTTTTAAACACGCTGAGTCTCTGACGTGGAAGATCACTGTGAGAGAAGGTGACTTTCACAAGCATGTTTAAGGCTTAAGCATGGAATGACTACACAATAAAAACCTCAGTAGACAAAACATTTCATTAAAACTTGCGTGTGACAAATACTGTATATGTCAAAATGTAACAAACTCATACTTATATGCATTTTTTTTGTTTGTTTTATGCATAGAAATGTACATAAAGAAATTGTTGCATCAATAATCAGTTTAGAATCAAATCGTTGGCCTCTGAGTTAGAAATGAATCGTGAGGTGCCCAGAGATTCCCAGCCCTAGCATCAAGACAGGTTTAGGAAGGAGAACAATGGTAACTCTGTTGCAAGGCCTTTTGCCTAATTGTAGCAGTTCACTCACTTTGTTGATCTCTTAATCTCTAGTATTCCAACTAGCAATGTGATTACAGGGTAGCATCAACCTCCTTTTTCCAAGCTGCATCCTTTAGCTCTTTTTAGGGGATCCTGGAGCACCCGGTGTGTCCCAATTCTTATTAAAGGTGTCATACCAGTCTGCTGTCAGCATTAATTACCCAAACCACCTTGGCAGACTTTTGTCAGTGCAGAGGAAAGGTGGATTAAGTCCAACATTGGCATTCTTTCACTCACCACCTAAAGCTTTGACTGTACTGTAGATACAAAGATTGGATCAAGTATTAGTTGGTAAATCAACAGCTCGGCTTTGTGGCTCATTCCTGTCTGTAACTGTTTAGTTTTGGCTATTTACCTGAACACAGCTGTCATCTCTGATTACATTTTGTTGAGTTATAATTGTTGGCGCATTTCTAATATGACACAGCTGTGACCATAAATAACCGTTTGTGTGGTGGAGGGAATAAGCCTTCCTCTCTAAAATACCTCTTTATTTAAAACAAAATGTCAGGCTGGGATGCGCTCTGGTGATTCATTGGCCTGAGGTGTGAGCTGTGTGCACAGCGGACCTGGGAGAAATATTAGCATGATTTTAGAGCTGCATGTAATGATGAGGACATTGATAATTACTGTAGTAATCTGTGTAGGATGCTTTGGTTTATAGAATGACCTATTAGTTTGCTGGCCTTTGTATCTTGTATTGGCATATTTGGCATTCAGTCAGTTTATCTTGCTGCCATATTGGTGCTACAAACATCATTAAGGTTCTAGTCTAGTGTGCTTCTCTGTGATCTACATTTTATGTCACTCAAGCTGTCTGTGCCATCACAGACATGGTTTATAATCAGTAGCACAGATTACGTCCTCAACTGACTATATTCTGTGAGATTTGGAACAGTTGTTTTCCCTATGGAAACAGATCTGCCTGGAAAAAGAAAAAGAAAATGTGCAGCCTTAATATCCACTCTCTTACACCCACACTGACATGCGTCTGGCTTTTTTCCTCTCTAACACCTGCTAGCCAGTGCTCATTTTCATCTCACCTCCCCCTCTCGTCTGTGTTTAAATGTTTCTTCCTCTGGGATGCAGAAATCAGCAAGTGACAGTCCTTATAAGCAGACTATTTCTCTAAACTCATGGAAGATTAGTTTGGATTTATTTTTTGCCTTACATAACTGCTCAACCGGATTTGATCAGCATTGCCCGTTAGATGCCGGCAAATTCTACAGATTGGTTCTTCATGTTGAGGCAAAGGCATTTGTTTACATGGTGCATCCTTCAGTGTTTTATGTAGAAAAGTCATTTCACAAATTGGATTTCTATACCCAAACGGGTCATGTTTTTTTGACGTCAGACCTTGTCGCTATGTGTTTATTTCAAAGGAATGTGCATGACAGTGAAGCTGTGGTGTTTTTAAAAGGCTGTGATGTGACCGGGCAGGCTGGTTGTGTAATTTGCAGACAGCCAGCTCTACCTGAAAGTGTTTATGAGTCAGTAAAAATTGCTTGGAAGGGCTGGTTGGCAGAGAAATCCACAAAGCAAAGATGGAAGTCTGGAAAGCAGGGAGAGCTGCAAAGTGGAGAGGAGGTGGTGTGGGGACAGAGCCAGATGAGAACCGACAAGAGAAGGGGGAGTGCAGTTATGTAAAATAGCAAACCTCACGCTGACCTAACAGCCGGCCATGCAGAGATGTAGTGATGTAACCTTCACAGGCCCGCTGGCATACATCTCACGCTCTCTAGCTCATACATGAATACAGAGAGAGGAATGTTGACCCCTCAGTGTTAGTATTTATAGTTTGCCTTCTTCACTGTTTGTTTAACATTTTGTGTGTCTTCAAGTGTATTTTATGTGGATTTAATTGATTGATTGATTTAATGATGATTTATTTTCTGTTGATTGGTGAATGATTCATTCAGTCACATTGAATCAATCTGTATTTGCTTTTTGTGTTGCAGTAAGAACACCTTTTTTTCTTTTATATGTACATTATGGACATTAATGATGTCATAAAATAAGTAAATTAAGTGTTAAAATGTCTTTCAGGACTACATTGATGCCCACCCTGAGACCATCGTCCTGGACCCCCTTCCAGCCATCCGAACCTTACTAGACCGCTGCAAGTCCTACCAGCTCATCAACAGGATAGAGAGTTGTATGCAAGGTGAGATGTTCCATGTGACTTGGTGACACTTGTGCATATCAGGCTCCCACAAACTTGCTCACAATAACAGTCTTAACGTATTGTCCGGTTAGCTGCAGACTGCGCAAGTCACTACGTCAACAAGCTTTCAGCACGCTTATTTTGTGAGATGTGCAAAGTTACACACAGTACACTGGGTACACGTGCCTTAGGTTCTTTCACCCCTAATGTGTTTACTTCGGTTAAATCACACTAGAGTTTGTTTGCCCCGCTGGTGAAATTCATTTCAGCAGGTGAGAACGTGGCCATTGCAGTTGTGTATGCACCAAAAGTAGAACAAACAAGTGTACCAAGACGTGCTTGATGAGGTGGCCTCAGTAGACTTTCAATTGAACTCTGGAACGGTTCTTTTGTGGGGAGAATTTGGTCCAACCTTGAACCGCACCAACTCAATATTCTCCGCAAGTCTGAGCTAAATGTCTCTTTTAGTCAGGTGTGCTTAGCAGTCTGCAATGTGGCAGATCATGCAAACTGTAGCAGCTTGCAGTGTTTGTCTCACAGAAATAGACAGCAGTCAAGCTTGGCGTTCGCCACTCACATCCCTGTGGTCAAATCAGCTGCGGTGGTCCAGAGCTAACCTAGTAACGTTGTTTATTGATATGCATTGTTGCGATTTGTAATGGCACATTTTGGTACACTTGGATTTTTTCAAGTGTGAAACAAAACCGAACCAAGGGGGAAACCGCTTCCAAGTTTACAAACTCATCGACTGATTCGGACCAGAGCAAGCAAACAATAGGTGTGAAAACACCTTAATACAAAAGCCCTGCAATAGATTCTACCTTCATGAAGTTTATAATGTTCTTTGACAGGTTTTTATTTCATTTTATTGTCATTTTAGCCACCACAGTTCTACTCTTGCTTGCATTTGTTTTAGCTAGTTGTAAATAATAAACTGGCAACTAAGTGTTTTTTTGCTGTGTCACTTTGCCATGTAGAGTTAATACCCAGCATGTCATGGGTTAAAATTATGAAAACCCCATTGCTGTCTGTTCCTCTCCCAGTCCTCAATATTATATAAAAGCAGAAGATGTCAAAAATAATAAAGGAACTGTTGATTCCACGGACATGGCCTTCTTCCTCACGCAACGTGTCTAATGTTATTAAAAGGATAGAGTTGTGGTATCTGCACATTCTCTTTCCTCTTCAGTTCCAGAGAGGAAACATGGATAACGTATGACGCCGCTATTACCTCTCTTGAATTATTTTATGTGATGCTTCAGAGCAGATGTTTAGATTTCCCGGCAGGGTGCTATGCTATCGTAATTCCTCTCCTCCCCTTTTATGCAACAAATGCACCGCTATGGAATTGTATTGTACACTGTCCCTGTTTTAAATACGTTAAATATTCTTTAAATAGAATGAAAATTATAAGCTTTGGTGTCTTCCCCTTAAGGCTAAATAACATACGCCATCAGTCATTATTTACAAGTGTGTTAAAGAGAGACGTCTCTCTCTGCCCCGTCGGACGGTGCTCCCCCACTCCTGACGGCTGCTCTGGATCTAGAATTGATTGCTTTTCCTTGGGTTCCCAGATGTTATGTTAATTACATTTTGCAGCTCAATTTGGCCTATTGAATTTGAGCAATTTGAAAATATATTAGTTGAATATTATACATTGTATTTTGCATTGGAATTTGCTATATTGAATTTTATATGTTGAATTTTTACTTCAGAATTTTTGAACTTAGAAAAATAAAGGTGATAATAAGTTGTTAAAAAATTTGAGTAAAGTTCAGAGGCAGATACATAATTTCAATGCATAAATATTCAGAGCTAGAAATTCAATGGCTTTTTAATTAAATAATCCGAAGAAACCGCTTTACTTCCATACACCTCTCCATTTCCATCTGCCTGAACCCAACATAAACCTGGCTCTGTGCAGGTTTCTCACTGAAGGATCAGAACTTGTCTCTAAGTCAGTCCAACACCTTCCTCTGTCACTGGGACCATAAACTAATCAGCAGGAGATGAATTTGGCTGGAGGCAGAGAAATGCAATGACGACAAGAGCGCATTCTCTACCCACACACACTGTAAACACATCCACATTTCCTTTTAACCCCATACATGGCAGTGAACATAAACCTTTTAAGTATTACTTCACTTATCGTCCATGACTCTGAGCGACAGCAGTCTGGTGTCGGAGCATTGAATCAGAGGCGTTTCAGCAGCCTTTCTTACTGTGCTACATAAATAAATTGCCTCACCTTGCCTTACTGTGTGTGTTAGGTTTCAAGAGGAAGATGGCCCACTGGCTGCATTTAGAAGGTCTAGAAAGTTTCTTTTTTTCACCACTCTGCCTTCATTAATGCAAGTGGTGTTCCCTGCTCACACTTAGGCCTGCATACCAAACCTCCCTGACAATTGCTTTTGGTTTAGAAACGAGCATGAAGTGTAAGCTTTATAATCCTACACCACAACGATGTGATTGTAGAAAAAACACTATGTGGCTAAGGATAAATAGAATTTCTTCAGTGACAAAACAACTGAGAGAACAGGGGTAAGGTCAGAGTAAAATACGGGAGACTGTGGAAAGTCTACCTTGCTTTCTTAGAAACAGCCACTTCCTCCTCCTTATCAGCAGTGGCCATAGAGAGCCTACCATCCTTCACAATTTGCATTACTCAGAATAGTACTCAATAGAAGGAAGCACTTGAGGTACTCTGGTGCTTTCTCTGGAAACCTCATTTTAGCATTTGAGTGGCTCCTTATTCTTAAGTAGACACAGTCCCAGTACATTGAGCTGTTTTGTCTCACTTTTTTAAATTAATACAAACTTAATGGTATGTTTATTGGAAATTGCCAGACGAGGTCAACACAAGCTCTAATGGATCAGTGTCACTGATTCATAGTTGTGCTTATTGAAACTTTGGCACTGCTCAGTTGTCTTTTTGTGTTTCCTATGTGAGCCAGAGCAAGGTAACTGTTTATGTTACTTGACCTGAATTGACTGGTTCCTGTGTATGCTTGAGTTTTGTTATCTGAACTATATAGACAGAAACTGTCGTCAAGTCAACTCATCTATAAAACAAATTCTCTTTTAATGTTTAGGCTTATTCTTCTCAAACGGGATAAAGCGATTCTCCTGAATACAGGTGAAATTTCCCGTGAAACTAACTGAAGCCGGTCTGGTTTCATTTGTATATTAATCAGAGATCCCAGTGCTAGCATTAATCAACGCCTCTGCAAGGACCAACAGAACAAGCTTCCCGTTTATGCAAGTGATCAATATTTAATCATAATTGCAGCATGAGAAAGACAAACACTGAGACACTTTAAGACCCAAACTGTCATCTAAGTCCAATGAGCCAAGTGGGCACACAGGATTGCCTAACTACAGTAAAAATATTCCCAGCCTGTCAGGTATATGACAAGGCCTTGTCATATACCAACAAAATATAGATATATCATAAAAATATGATTTACCTTTTTGCAAGAAAACAATCTAATTTTTCCTAAAAACATATGACACATAATGGCATGGCAGCCTGGTGGCTCAGTGATTAGCGCTTCTGCCTCACAGCAAGTTGGCACTGAAGCACCCGATCCCCGGTGCGGGTGGGGCCGGCCAGTGTGGAGTTTGCATGCTCTCCCCGTGTTTGCATGGGTTTCCTCTGGGTGCTCCGGTTTCCTCCAGCCATAAAGACAGGCATGCTAGGTAAATTTGCTAACTGGCTTACACTGGCGCATTTACAGAAATGTTGATTAATGTACTGTACATTGTCCTAATCAAATAAAGAAATCCTAATCATTTTAATTGGAGCTTAAGCCTCTTAGAGCGCGCCATTGAGAATTGCATTACTCTCCGAGCATAGCCGAGTTTGGAGTTCAATTTAAAATATTGGGACGCAGAGAGAGCAGCCAGAGATGCTGGGGTTTCTAGGAAACAAGCTCTAAATAGCAACAGGAGAGTTCAGCCTTCCACCCAAACAGCACCGCACTTAAGTAGCTTAATTTAACTTTTTCTCTCTGCTGTTCTCAGCACCTAATGCATGAAACCAGAAGGAAGATATGATCTAACTCTTAGGCGTTATAATAGGCCTGTTAAGTAAATTCCTTCTATGTTGATCCTCATGCACACCAGTCGTTGCCTAGAAGTTTGGAGTTTATTTATTTGCCCGCTTGAATATGATGTGACAGAGGACAGGTTGGGGGAGGGGGGAGCAGCGGATGTCCCGATGAGATAAAAGAAGATGGAAAAACCCAAAAAGCAGTGTAACTGGATAATGACATTTGAAAAGCATCTCATCGAGGAGTCCCGTAAACGTCGTCCTCGGCTCCACTGGGTCTGCTGTGAGCATGCAGTGTTTAGACAGAGCCAGAGATTGATCCTCCCCACCATCCCCTTCACCCCCTTATCCCAAAAGCGTCCACCAGAGCCAAGCATGCACGCTATTACAAACTTGGCCACACTCTCCATTCCCTGATCTCTTTATTATAAATCCTTAACTTGGAGCCTGAAATGTTTTCCATCTGACAAGGTTAAGATTCCTTTGATGTTTTTTTGTTTGACAAAATGTAGCGCTATTGGTGATAATTTATTCTTTGTGAAATCAGTGATATAATGGGGATATTTTCCCTACCACTGTTTTCTGAAAGACATTATGCCGCTATTCCTGGCGTGGCTGTAGGCAGTAAACAGATGACTGATGGGTAACCTTCCAGGCTTCCTGCTCCCAAAAGTGACTTGTTGTGTGTGTGTGTGTGTGTTGGTGCGTGTCTGCACTGGCATCTGGATCTGCATCTGGCTTCTGTGGGAGAGGTAGATGTCTGTAGGTCCCAGTGCACAACCAGAGTTCAAGTCTCAGCACTGGAGTTAATGTAGGCAAATGAGATTCTCCTGACCTCAGCACTAGCGCTGCTGAGGCCCACAGCACACAAAATCGGTGTGTTTCTATTGTTTTTGTCATTAGCGATTTGCCAGCTCGTGGTTTGCCCCCCTTGCTGATTTCCTATGGTCATATCTACCAGCTGCCTTATCACCCCCATGTATCTACTGTAGAGGGGAAAGCCCTGATATAGTGAAGTATGACGGCGCTGCAGGATGTTTGTTATTTTCAGTGTTATCTGAACCACCCGACCTGCCGCTGCAGGATGTGATGTAAAAATATGATGTAAACAAACACGATGTGATGTAGAAACATGGTGGACATGGGTGAGAGTTTGTCTTGACCTCAATTATATTTAAGGTATGGCTAAGTTTATATGGCCTAACTGCGCCTGCTTTGTTTGCTGTTTATGTGTCCACTGAGCTATCAGTTACACCTGTCAGTCAGTTGATGTATCTGATGAGTCTGTAATGTCCTCAGCTGGTTGGATCTGTCTGTTGTTTCTCATGAGGTTGCGTGTCTTCCTGTATTTCAGCATGTTACTGTGTTTATGTGTGCTGTTTAGGAGGAGCAGAAGAGCCTGGCAGCTTTTTGCTTTATTTATATGACAGGAGTCATTTGTCCCATTGGGTATCCGATGTCCTCCGCTGTGTTTGTTGTCTAAACCTGTCACAAGGATGCTATATAAATATAATTATTTGGCCATATTATATAAGGTGTGTCTGCATGTTTGAAAGAGTGATCTCCTCCCCATGTCAAAAAAAAGGTCTTAAACATGTGCTGACCTTAATCTTTTTCTACTTTAAGTAGGCTATGCACGATACCAGAACAAATAGTCTAAAGTGTTCCAATTCAGGAAAAAAACTTTACTTAAACATTACTTTACCAATGTAAATTACTAGTATATCACGTGAAATGATACAAATGCATTTCAAGGGTATAAATTGAACCTAAGCAATTAGTTTGACAGAAAAATAATGGACAACAATGCTTTTCTCTGTTTTATATCATTGGAAATTTAATATTTTGGAGTTATAGAAGATGACACCTTTAAGGTACAATATGTAGCGTTTCTGCAATAAAATGTCTAAAATCGATTATACCTATGTTATATATTTTGTTCACTTACTTACACTATCCCCAATGTTTGCTAAATTTTTCAAACCCAGAGAAATCCATGATTTTATTTCTGACACAGGACGTTTTGTTCACTCACCGCCAGTGGCGTCAACCTTTGACCCCTCTAGTTACTTGTAACTTCCTTTAGAACAAGGGGAACCCACATGATACGTTCGAGAGTAATTGTAAATCATACAATGTCCCAGAAAGTTACTCAGTAATCATAATACGGCTTTTTTCCGGCGGTGGTGTTTAACAATAAGAACTACAACTCCCATAATTCAACGCAACTTTACAATGTCATCAGAAGTCCTTGTTTACCATCGATTTTTTTGATTGAAAGACCCCTAGTGGCAGAAAATTACATATTGTTTGTTTAGGCTCTGGGAGATTGGGATTTTTTTATATACCCGGTAATCAATTAATAAAAAAAGGCCAACTGATTAATTGATAAAGAACTAATCATTAGTTGCACCCCTCTCACTTTCTAGAAGCCCACACTAGTGAAAATATCTGACAATCGTTTGTCATCAGTATTTCTGTTAAAGTGAAATTTTCCAAGACCTTTTAGAGTCTCTAACTCTTCTAATTCCCTCCACCTTCTTTTACTTCTCTTTTTATTAGATGAAAGGATTTGTTCTCCTCCATTCATGGTCCTGAACACGGAGTGCAGCCCAGATGTGCTGGAGCAGATCAAGAGACAAGGACTCACATTCCCCTTCAGTAAGTGTTTTTATTTTTATTTTATTTTTTTACCTCAGTCATCCTCTAAATATTGATGACTTAAATGTGAACTCCATATATTTAAATCTAATATTGTACTGTTGACCAATAATTGTACTTAAAGCCTTTTGTGTGAGAGGTTTTGTACCCCTGCTGAAATTACATGACTCTACTACAGTATTGCACTAAGTAAAGTTACAGTGCTAAATTCTCTGCTTTTCCTCGCCTTTCTTCCTTCCTTCCTCAGTTTGCAAAACACGGGTGGCTCATGGAACCAACTCCCACGAGGTAAGAGGCCATAGGGCTCAGAGGTCACTCACACCCTGTGAGCAGTAAAACAAGTCCAGACAATAAAATCAGATAAAGTGCTGGGCCTCATGTATCTTTGCGAATCAGCTGAAATCAATATCCCTGTCAGGCTGGCCAAATAATCCTCATTCCTTCACACTTACTGCATTAAATAGTTAGGATTTAACTAGACTTGTTAAACAACTATTTTGGTTGATAAAAATGTTCCTTTTTTTAAGTTTGGGCGCGTCATTTACTGTGTCCTGCTATCCACAGATGGCCATTATCTTCAGTGAAGAAGACCTGAAGGATGTGAAGCCCCCTTGTGTGATCCAGAGCTTCATCAACCACAACGCTGTGCTCTACAAGGTGTTTGTGGTGGGAGACTCTTACACTGTGGTAGAGAGGCCTTCACTGAAGAACTTCCCTGCTGGACCAGCAGGTAAAGAGACAGACAGGGAAGTCCAAGGGCTGCAAACAGCCACACTCGCCCAACTGTACAAGTTGTACGGCTAAGCCAATAAAAGACCTCACATAAGGTCCCTGTGATTGGACCTATTCAGCCTTTTTAGGAGTTACAGCAGAGAGAAATTGAGTTTTGCCCTGTTGGTACATGCTGTTGAAAATAAAAAAGAGGAGTTGTGTTTTTCTCCATAAAGATGTCAGAAGCTTTACCCATGATGCAACTTTGAATACAAGGTTGTCCCCTGGCACAAATGTGTCCATTGTATTTGCATGTAATACAGTGAAGGCCCTAATGCAAAGCAGTTTCACCATCAGTGTAATAGTCTGCTTTGTGTTAATAGTGCAGAGAGAACAGTTGCTTTCAGCCTGGAATGCTGAGCGGTGCAGCAGAAAAGCACAGCCGTTGCCAAACACATAACGCAGCATACCACAGTGTTACATCTGCACAGCGTTTAGATCTCTGTGCTCTGCAGCATGGAGCTACACGTCGTGTTTTGTAAGTCCGGATGAAAGAGAGGTATGAAGATAAAGAGAGGTAGGGGGTTGTGCTTGGAAAGAACTTAAAAATAACTGTGAGAGATGTTCTGTCCCATCTAGCCTTCCTCCCCATACTTCTGTCGAGTTAAACTGTGGTTTGTTCATTCAGAGTGGGAATGAACGAGCCCATCTGCCTAACGCTTCATTATTACAAGCCGAGGGGCATATTTATTTTGACAGTGATGGAATTTACGTTCCCCTCCACTCCCCAGTCCTCTTCCTCCCAACCAACACTCTAATGTTAATCATTACAGTGATAACAAAGAAAAGGTGCAATACATTCTGAAGTTCATTCTGTTGCATTTATCACTGCTTTAAAGAAAATCTGAGGCCCTAGCCAAACAACTTCCATGTTGTATTGTTAAATAGTGAACACTCAACATGATGTCATTATGACGGAGTGGGTTAAAGATTAAAAGACGCCAGAAGGGGTTGTTTTTGGGTGTCGGTGTCTTTGTACCAGGTGTTGAAATCGGTAATTGTACATAATTGTTTGGTAAAGCTCTGGTTGCCTCATTACTCTATGTAACCAGTTACGTTCTGCTGCCACCTAGTGTCAGAGAGGAGAAAGATGGCTGCACAGGCAAAGCATGTCGAAGTGAAGTCGAAGCTCTTTCAAATTCAACCTCACCTTTTCCTCTTGTCTCTTTTTCAGATAGGGAAGCAATATTCTTCAACAGCCACAATGTTTCCAAACCAGAGTCCTCCTCAGACCTGACCACGGTACGTCCACAATGTCATTGTAATTTTTTCTTAAATCACATGCCATGTGATTTAAGAAAAAACAAATAGATACACATGTGTTGTTCCCCCGTGGGGATATTTGGTTGTTGCAGCAGTACAATAGAAACAACATAGATAAATACAGATAATAATGGTATAAAGAGTAAATAAATAATAAGGTACATAATAGAAACTCTAAACTATAGCATTTGGAGACAAATGACATTATAGAGTAGCAGAATTTTAATAAAGAATACATTACATAGATCAATTAAACATCCACATATTATACATGGAATAGTGAGGGAAATGAGACATGACATAAGTAGCAGTGCTGTAATAATATAGTATAGAATAATTTAATATATAGTAGAATACATCAATAAAACAGTAGAACTTAGTGTATGATATAACGTAATAGGTCGTATAATACTGCAATATAACATTGAATACAATATCTAGATATAATATAATATGGTATCATATGGAATAGTGTGGTGTATGCAATCAGTCCAGCAGAGAGACAGTGGAAAGGAAGAGGTGAGTGTTTTGAGTGGCCCAGACGTTGTGGAGAAATGGCTCTGTGTGTGTGTGTGTTCTAGTCGGTGGTTCACACTGCAGTTGTACAGTCTGATAGCAGCGGGCACAAAGGAGCGCCTGAAGCGCTCAGTTTTGAACTTGGGTGGGGATGATCCTGTGGCTGAATGAGCTGCCCATCTGCCACAGCTCGTCATGAAAGGGGTTGTCTAGGATGGCTTTATTTTTGCCCATCATCCGCCACTGACTCCAGACTGTCCAGTTTCAGCCCGACCACAGAGCTGGCCTTCCTCGTCAGCTTGGTGGGTCTGCTGGTCTTACCAGCGTTGATGCCACCAGTCCATCACACCACAGAACAGAACAGTGCGCTGATTACTACAGACTGCTAAAATATCTCCAGGAGCCTGCTGCACACACTGAAGGATCTGCGTCTCCTCAGGAAGAACAGTCTGCTCTGTCCCTTCCTGCAGAGGGCCTCGTTGTTGTGGGACCTGTCCAGTTTTTTATTGATTTGAACCCTAAGGTACTTGTAAGAGTCGACCCTCTCCACTTCCTCCCCCTGGATGGTAACAGGGACAGGGGCCTCCTATTCCTGCGGTAATCTAGCACCAGCTCTTTATGAGTTTTGTTGCTAATAATCTTTAATATTTATGTTTATCTCAGAGAGAGAACGTGGAGTCTCAGCCACCCAGCGACGATGTCATCAGAGAGTTGTCCAGGTCATTGCGGCAGGCGCTGGGCGTGTCCTTGTTTGGCATCGACGTCATCATCAACAACCAAACGGGCCAACACGCCGTCATCGACATCAATGCATTCCCTGGTAGGTGCAGCCTCCCATCCATAGGGGCAGGTTGTAGTTTATTTGGGTGTCTTGTTTGTTTTATTTTTATTATATTTATCTATAGTGACATGGGGGGTATTGCACAAAAGTAGAATCTATAAAACCAGAATAACCCATAAAGGGAGGCCTGACCTTTTTTTTTAATCTGTGCTGTATGAAAATTGCTGTTCATATTGTTGTTAAAAGTTTGATTAATATATAATGGCGGCATTTGAGATAATTAGAAAAGGCTGATACAGCAAATGTGTTTTAAATGAAGTCCTTAAGTGATGAAGGACAATGTTTAAAGTTCTATACATGTGCGTTTCAATAGTGGTTCTAACAATGACAGACTGGTCATATTTTAGTTGATTTATTTCGTTTTGTATTCTTGAACCATGTAGGATCATGTATATTACTCTACCACGTGCATTTTATTTAACATTCTTGGCACACAATTTGTGTCCTGTCAAGTAAACCGCGAGTATAATTTCAGAGGATTGTACAATTATAAAAACCTATCCAAATTCATCCATGATTTTAGTCTTAGTCCACTGGACCATTAGCTATATACTTTAGGCTGTAGTGTACATTCACAGGGAGAGGACACCTCAATGGTTTTTGACCTTATATTTTTCTGGAGGGAAATAATGAATACTCTGTGTCACGGTCATGTTTACAGTGTGCATTGATTGTATTATTTATCTTTATAGTTTATAGATTTCGGAGTACGATTTCTTCAGTGTCTTTCTTTTCTATGTCCACATATAGAGATATGAGGAAGCAAAGCGTATATGTAAAGACGGAAACTATGCCTCGCATTTTTCATTTGCAACGCTTTCTCTTGCTGTTTCATTACAACGGCCATTTTTTTTTTTTTTTTACTACAAATAATGTGTTTCACTTCATCATACTTCCTCAAGAAGAAGGGGTGGTGATGGTACAGTGGATATGACACATGCCTTTGGTGTGGGAGACTTGGGTTCGATTGTGTCCCTCAGCAAGACACTTAACCCATAGTAACCTCTGACATATATAACAATTGTGAGACGCTTTAAATAAAAGCATCAGGCAAATGACTTGTAAAAAGCTGCTGCTCACTCTATGTAAAGGATGCACATTACATTTTCTCCATTTTAGACTTAGCACATCTGTGATTGAGCTTGCGGTCATGAACGTGCATATATCGGAACAAAAGCACCTCAGCCTGGCTTGACCTTTTAAAACGCACCTAAGTTACACTCTGTTATTGTGGATTTCTAAATTCTGCTTTTGTGAAATAGATCCTCACATCTCAGGCATTGCATTAAAATGAATAATAATCCTATTTTATAAGGAGTACTGGATAGAAGACAATTGTACTATATAGCCTGGTTCCAGATCTTTGAAATGCTGCATACATGTGTTTTTTACTCTTCACTTTTTCAAATAATTGAGTAAAACGAAATGGCAGTTTACTCTGGTTATACTAAACTATGCTATACACGTAAAAAAGCTGCTACATCTGGAATCTGGTTCCAAGGCTGAATTAGCTGAACTGACTGATGTCCCCCTGTGTTGTCAGGTTATGAGGGCGTCCCAGAGTTTTTCAATGACCTTCTGAACCACATCACCAGCGTGCTTCAGAGTCACAACGCAGACTTCACCCCTGCCAGCGAGCAGCCCAAAGGCCTGCCGGTTAGCACCACGGTACCGAACGCCGCCCCGCCGCCCCCCGGCTGCTGCAGCCTGCTTGGGAAAGAGGCCAGCGGCAGCCCCTGGATCGTAGAGGGCGACGGAGGGCTGAAGGGCCCCCGTCAGAGACTGGGCTGCAACTCGGCCATGTCCCCAAACTTCCAGCAGCACTGTGTCTCCACGATAGCCACCAAGGCTTCCTCCCAGTGACTGATCCCCAGCCCCCACTCCGTTTGATCCCTGAGCAAAAAAAAAAAAGAAAAAAAGATGACAATGGTGACAATAATAATGAATAATAATTATGATGTTAATGATGATAATATATCTAATCAAAAACATTTTCCTATGTAGTTATTGAAAATGATGGTGATTGAGTGTAAGCTTTTTTCTCTCTGCCATTTTGTATTTTTTGTTTTGTCTAATGAGACTTAAAAGTACTGTAATGTGAACTTTTGGGAACTTTTGCCTAATAGCTGATTTTATTTTTCTCTCTTGTGTGAGTTCTCTTCAATTAAAGGGTCCAGATGAGGTAGCTAATGGGAAAGGTGGAATCAGGACTGGAGAAAGATGTGCCACTAGATGAGCAATGTATGATCTCTTGTGTCTCTCAAACATAAAAACACACACAGGTACGTCAACATTGCGACGGACTGTGCCAGCGATGTGTGTCTTCATTCTTGTCAATACCACTGACCCCTCTGAGGGGGAGAAAAGGTGTCTGAGTATTTGAACACTACTCCACAGATACTGGGCTGCTAAGTGACTGTGGCCAACCGATGGCAGCGGACATAATGAGTCTGAACACAAACAAGATAGTGTGGGGTTTTGTAAGTTTAAACAAACAGATAAGCGGTTTAATTTTCCGGTTGACATAAAATTTCCTTTGAGGGTAGGAAAACAAATCTTCAAAGATTTAAAAGATGGAAGTAAATCTCCATGACCATGACAATCCCGTTTATTTTTATTGATTGTTACACCAGTGTTTTACTGTATGTCAGGTGGCAGATGGTAGGTGTTCAACACACCGTGACCTTGTTAGAGTCCCACTTTGAGTCGCTCCGGTGCAGGAAGATGAGGATCACATTCCTTTTCGTGTTTGTGGATGTTTTCAGAGAATTCCATGATTTCTCAGACTTCCGGTGGGATCTTTTGAGATTTCTCTCATCACTTCATGGGTTTGTAATCTCCTTAAAAAGACTTCTCCACATGCCTTTAATGCTTGTATCTGTAATGTGAGCAAACGACTCCCTGAGGCCAACTTGACCTGAACAGTGTGTTAATCAGATAATTGTTTATCATAAATATCAATTATTCCTTTAAAATTAAGGTAAACGAGTGTTCAAATATCTGCTGATGGGTATTATTTTGATACCATTAAATGGCAACAGTCCAGATGATTGAGGATTTTTTTCTGCTTTAATATGTCTCATTTGATTTAGTTTCACTCTAACAACACTTAATTACACAAAATGTAGTTAAGGAAACCTTCAGTCCGGTCGGTCAATTTGCTTCATGCTGAACTACTCCATCTCCTGTTCCTGCTGCTGTATTTGTGTCACATGTTAAAATCATTGGGGGGGCAGTCAGGCTGTCAGGCTCTTGTTCCTAGTGTTCACTGTGAGATTTTTTTACTCCAATTTTGTTATAATCTTTGTCCTGATATCTACTAAGAGCAACTTTATTTTATTGAGATTTTATGTGGGAAAAAATGTTTTATATAAATGAAAATGAAAGCACTGGGATGTTTTTGAACAAACGGTGGATATTTACTAGAGGTATAGTAAAATGCTGGGTCTGGTTGTACAGGTGGTGACAAAGGGACAGATGGGCTCATGGTCGATGCTGTTGTCTCCCTCTAGCATCTAGTGGGAAGGAGTGCCAACGTGCAGAATTTTGCATTACTCTGAGCCTGCTTCTTCATCTTTTGTCCAAGAGAGCTCCTCCTAGCTGTTTTGTTTTTCTCCATTAGTATCCGGGGGACCTAACTGTCCTCTTGTTTGGCCTGTTTTTGTATATAATAGCGTCAGCGCAGCCATCTCACCAGCATCTCTCTGGGACAAAAGAATGCCAATGATGTTCTGAAAGTTGGTCTTCACTAGACACATCCTATTGTTTCAACAAAACGGTTAGTATCCTGTTTTAATCTCCTACAATTTGAGTGTCATGAAGCAATAATACATTCAGAATGTAAAGGTATTGCAGCAGGTTCAGGGGAACAATTCCTCATCTAGAAAATGGGACGAAAGGCTGATATCACACACAACTATACTGTGTGTCCTATGTTGTGTTCCTTATGCTTCTAAATGGGAAATAATTGGTTATTCCTACCATTGGTCATATCTGCAACCCAGATGGTGTCATGCTCCCAGTTTTCCCCTGAATGTTTACTACTTGGGTGTCTTGTACAGTACGTGTATATGCCTAGGCTTACATCCGTACAGTATGTTTTGTATCAGTTCTGTAATTGAGAGGAATCCAAAATTTTGCGACCTTTTTTTAATTGAACGGCCAATCCAACAGGGCAAAATAAACACTTGAAACCTTATCTGGCTCTATTTAATTCAGCGTTGTATTCCCAACTGAGAATTTGTAGGTAAACGCTGTCACGTCCAGTGTTTGGTCGAGTATAGTGAGGCCTAATATTTGGCCTTAAATTCACAACCTAGAACTGTTACATGAGACCAAAATGTCTTAATTCTCCTCAATCCAGTCAGTTGATCTCTTTTAGGGTCAGTATTAAATACTTTAATTTCTTTCCATAAAAATCCTTCATTAATATATCGAGCACAAAGAGAAGACTGCAAAACACAGTGCAGCATTTCTCCACTCAGCCTCCAGATGTTTATTGACTCAGCACTTATGAATCGCACATTTCATAGAATTGGAGACACAGTAAAAACAAACAAAAAAACACAGTTCATGACAAACTTTTTACAATAAGGCTGATTGGGACAAAATGGCTGCTTAGTAAAGTAAAAAATATATCTTTTCATAATCTTAGTCTTCTGTACATGTAAAAAACAAACAAACACAAAGATATATTTACAAGAACACCAGAGGTTTCTAATGCTATTTTCTGTCCTCTGCCAGGCCTCTGTGCTGCTCGGATGTTTTTTTTAAAGTACAGTGTTAATGAGGTTTTAAGTGATGTGCAGTGGGGTTGGCCAGCAGTCCCAGGATGGTGGAGAGACAGTGCAGCTTCTCCTTGACGTGCTCTGGCAACTTCTCATTCTCCTTATACCTGTGGAGAAGACAAACGTTGAGTTGTGAGCTGTCCACCAGCTGCAGCTGTCTCAATTACAAAGCTGATAAACACATTTCAGACATGTTTTGCACCTTGTGATCCTCCCCTCTGGAGACGTGTACGTGATGCAGGAAACTCCTGCCTGAACCACCAGCTGAGACCCGTCGTTGAACTGCACCCACACCTCTCCACTTGTCAGCTGCAGATACAAAATCAGAGATTCAGTCACAAAGACAATTCTTTGCTGATAATAGGATAACATTGGTTTAATTTCTTTTTTAATTATTACCTGGGATGCCCATCCAACATTGGGCACAAATATCGACTTAACTACTTTTCCTGTGTTTTGCACCGGGGAGCTTTTCTTACTCAAGCTGGCTGTGGTAAAATCTGAACCATCGTAGGAGATCATCTGAAAATAAGACCAATCTTGTTATAGTCTAGCTCTCAAAGCCTCTTAACCATCTGTTGGTATATCCTTAAGTGTAGGGCTGCGAGACACTCACTGAAGGAGTGATTTGTGGAGGTTGAGGAGGTGAAGCTGCATCAGGAGGCACCGGGTGGGAGGGCAAGGACGATGAGCATGGGGAGTCTGGGTTGGCAGGTCTCCTAGGAAGGGTCATGTACACAAAACTAACATTAGCCACACGGGGCGACATTAAAAAACAAAAAATATACAAATAACAGCAGGGCCTTCTTACCTGCCAATAGTTATGGGGAAGAAAGGGACTTTCTTGGTGCTGCGTTGCTCCTCTGCTGTGATGGCGGCCTCCAGGGACAAACACATGCTGTGGCCCTCGTCAGACAGCTCCACATACAGCCTGCTCTCTGGGCTCAGGCCACTCAGCCCCACCTCGCCCTTCACCGTGTACGACTTCCCGCTCTTCTCCACCACTCGCACCAGCTCTGACGTCTTGTGGGTCTTTGCTCCTACACAACAAGTGTATAAATATTAACTCAGAAACAAAAAGGGCAGTGCAGCTTCTTTCTCGGCTAGAAAACGTTTCAATAAACACATTTGACTCACCATCGTAAAAGCAAACTTCCAGGTCTGCATTGGGAGAGTTCTCCATCAGCATGACCTTTGCATACTTGGTGTAAAGGGTCACTTTTGGAGACTTGGATTTCACCAGCTGCACAAACTTGGAGGCATATTGGTACTTCTTCCAGTATTTGTCTGTGTCAAAAAATAAATAAATCAATAAACGTACCAATTTCTAATTTTATACAAGCTGTTGTTACTGGGTGTGATGCATCCATCTGAATAATACCTGGAAGGTCATCGTAGCTACAAATCAGAATATCTTCTGGAGGAGCAGGAGGACAGTCCAGGACAGGAAAACCCTTTCCATGATTAGGCTGGTATATTGTGACCTACAGAAGATGACAATAATACGTTTTATATTATATTATGCCACCAGCCTTGTGTTATATCATGTTGTTATACTACCCCCTATCAGTCACATATGCAACATTTCAGAGAGATACTTCAGAGTGAGCTCACCATTAAACCATCACAGGAAATCCGAAGGACTTCTTTGACCCTCTCTTGACCATTTTGGCATTTTAACAACTCCATACAGACTTCACCTGTGTCCAGAATGCTCACCTGTAGGAAATACATGAAAGACAAAGAAGACAATTATCTCAACTGCCCACAAAGTGAACATTAACAGAGTTTCAAAAGAACGAAAAATATTTTAATATCTTACAACTGCACTTTTGGTCTTCTGTCTGATGGGCTTTAGTCTGGACGCACACAGGGGCGGGACTATGTCTCGCAGCGTTTTCTTCTCTTTAACCACACTGGGTTTGGCTGGAGGGAGCTTTAGCTCTCTGCCGTGAGGAGGTTGCAACTCTGCTCCAGGTATATTTTCCCTGTACGAGTTAGAGTTGGAGGGAAGGTTGTGGTGCATGTGGTGCTGGTTGTGGGACGGGGGGTTCACGCTTCGGCCCATGGGCTTGTCTGTCCAGGAATTGTGAACCCCCAATGGTCCTCTGCTGCTATTGAAGCTGCCGCTGCTGCTGTGAGTGCTGCCATCTGTGGGCCTCTGCCCAGAAGCTGAGAAAGAAATGAATATATTTGGAAAGATCTTGTTTAACAGGAAGGTTTTTATTGTGTTTAGAGGTGGTTGGAGCCTATGCTGGTCTCTATATCGAAGGGTAAATCCTCTACTAACAATGGATCATTTTATTTACAGCCATTTGTCACTTGAATGTCCCCAACCAAGCCACTAAACTACCTAAACGTTGCCATGAATGATACAACCAACTAAATTAACAATGCTGAAAGTCGTCTCATACACACAGATAATCAAAAACACACACATCAATTTTACCCTCATTATTGAGCCAATTAGTAACTCCCTCCAGGTCTTGAAATTGCAAGTTTGGTGGATGTGCGGTCTGTGTCGACAACAAATACCCAGAACTGAAACAGAAGTGCAATCTGTTAGTCTCATTAAATTTGTAAAAAAGACTAGAAGATCATATTGTATATAGACAGACTTCTTACTGTGGTGACTGTTTGACGGGGGGAGAGGTGAACCTTCCGTGCTCTGAAAATGGGTGCTGATTGGAGGACATGGGGAAGACTGGTCTCCCTAAACCAGTCAGAGTCTCCTCTGAGTGGCATCTCCCCAGCTCGGGGTGACTCGCCCCCTGGCCTGATGCAGAAGAGGCCGAGAGATCTGAAGAGTGAGCCCTCCTCAGGAAGCGAGAAGGAGGCTGCTCGCTGTCTCCACCATGAAACCCCCTGCTCCTACCCTCTCTGGGAAATCTGTCCGCCGGATGCTGCTGCTGCTGCTGCTGCCACTGGTCTCCATCCTCAAAACAGGCGCTGCTGGGTTGGCGTGGAAGACTTGGAATGGGCGCCATTCGGTTTGGCAAGGCAGAGCCAAGCATGTGCCTGGTTCTCCTCTGGAGGCGGCTGCTGCTGCTGGCTGAGGTGGAGGAGGTGCAGGCTGTGGAGATGGTGGCAATACCGCTGTCCATGGATCCTTCATCCCCCAACCCCAGCTCCTTGGTCCTGACCAGCAGGCTCCGGGTCATAAACGGGTGGTCTAGCACTGCCGAGAGGCTGGGCCGCAGGGCGGGGTCCTTCCGCAGCAACTGATAGATCAGGTCCTTAGCCTCCAGAGAAACATGGCTAGGCATTTCATACTCCCCAAGAACTACTTTAGACAGAGTATGTTTGACTGTGTCTGTGTCAAACGGAGGGCGACCAACCAGGAACGCGTAGAACATGCACCCCAGTGACCAGACATCTGATTCGAGGCCATGAGCACTGCGAGTGGCCACCTCTGGGGAGATGTAGTTGGGTGTCCCGCACATTGTGAAGTGCTTTTCACTTGGGAGTTTGAGCTGAGTGGCCAGGCCAAAGTCTGCTATCTTAACATTCATGTTGCTAGTCAGCAAAAGGTTCGACAAGGTCAGATCTCGATGCAGGATGCCATGGGCGTGTAAATACAGCATTCCTTTCACTATTTGATGCATCAAATGTCTTGCTGTGGAACACAAACAACAATTTCTTTAAAGGGCAGGCAGCTTGCAAAACTGAACCTCAGTTAACCTATGACTGCAACACACTTCAAAATTGTATTTTCAAAATAAAATAGTTCTTCCTTACTTTCGTCCTCACAGAAAGCTATCTCCTTCTCTTTAAGGTACCGACTCATCTCTCCATTGTGGCACATCTCCAACACCAAGTACACATAGTTGCTGTCCTCAAAGTAGTTGTAGAGCTTAAATAAAGACGTGACATGTAATACAGTATTTATTGTCATGTCAAAGTGAGTGCAACAAAATCTACAACACATTTGATCTTATGGGTAAAACTATCCAATACTTGTCTAGACTTATTGTATTGCTTTGGTCAAGACTAGTCGTATGATGTATGAATTTCCCACCAGTATCTAGAAAAAGAAAAAAAGCCGGTTCTCCTAGTTAATCTTAAAAGACATAATAATGAGAACCGTAAGAAGACAATAACACTGAACAAAAGTAATTACAGAGGGTTGTCCACATTACATAACCATGACAACGATAGCACAGAGCTCATATACATAGACTCATACACAGATGTTTGGGAGCAACTATAAATGTAGGGTTTTTTCACGTCCCAAAAACAATTGAGTCTCTGCAGTTAGTGCCGTTTGTATTTAACCACAAACCTGGCACATCATGAAGTTACTTCTGTTTCTACTTAAAGTGTGTTTCACAACAGAATAGTGTTTTTATTATTATTCATTTTACATAGAGGAAAATAAGCCATCAATGTCGCACAGAACGTCTAAATGGGAAAGAAAATAGAGTTACAGCAGACTGTATGTAGTTTAATAATAAGCAACAGTGGTAAATTACCCTATAGCATATTAAATTATAAAAATGTCCAGCCAATGTTACCTCAAGTACAGAAGGATGTTTCAATCGGCAATGAATCTCCACCTCGTTTGTCACACGCTGGACCATGCCAGCTTTGTGCATTGCTTTTTTGTCAATCTGCAGATGGGAACAACAGAGATAATTATACATCTGCCACTCATACCATCAATGTGCCATGTGTTACAGGTGGTGTGGTCTGGTGGCTAGTAGTCAATCTGTCTGTCGCCCACAATGACAGTGAACTATTCAGACTTAATTTGTGAGGAGTCGAGGGACCACAAGAAGCCCTTGGGAGACAACTAAGGTCTAACGATCCAAACAGTTTACACTTCAACTGTCAGTCGCTAGCAACAGCTTGGGTGTTGGTTAAGAGTCTACATTACTGGTAAAGCATGTAGGGCTGGGCGATATGGAGAAAATCTAATATCCCAATATTTTTGACCAAATACCTCGATATTGATACTGCAACAATATTGTACTGTTGACTATTGGTGCTTTCACAAAACATTTACACAATGAGATTTTTCATAAATAGTCAACAGTAACGTGGCTATAATAACTAAGTGAATAAAGGCAAATAATAGAACAGTAACAACAGCCTGGTATGTTAAGAAAACGACTTAACTTTACTATAATGCAGCATTTAAAACCAGGAAAAGATGACACTTATGCCATCTTACAATATCCAAAATCTAAGACGATATCTTGTCTCATATCATATATGGATACAATATTGATATATTGCCCAGCTCTATTTGCTATAATAACTTAATACCACAAGATGGTGGGATTCTTACCATTTTGATAGCAACCTCCAGACCAGTCTTTACTGATTTCGCCCGATAAACACATGCAAAGGAGCCTTTGCCAAGGAGGGTGAGGACCTTAAAATCCTACATCAGAAGACAAAAAAGAAAATAAACATTAAGTTTTACAAACGATACATTGTATTTGCAGAGAAATGTAACAAATGTGTTCAAATTAAATTCAATTTTAATTACGTCACAAAGAGGATCTTTAAAAAGCATGATACCTCGATCCTAAGCTCCTGAGCATAAGATAAACATTTCTCCTCATCTCTGCTGGCTTGGTTGTCAGCAGATAGGTTTTGACAGAAATAGTAAATATCTTGATAAAACATCGTCCCTCTAGACTGCGACATGATGGCTGTACAGCAAAACAGACAACCCAACGTCTATGTCACATAGCGTAAATCCTCCCACAACAAACCTTAACTGTCAAACATGCCACCAACACCTGACGCTGTCATATGGCCAACCAAAACCTTTAATTATCCCGGCTCTCTTGCCGCTAACGAAGGCCACCTGGGGCCGTTTCCTAGCAGCATGTTGAATTACCGAACGGATAAACTGAGGAGAAACAACAGTGATTGTCCCGGGAGATCCAGGGTAAGGTTACACAGTCAGGTAGCGAGCAGCAACATAACGCTGGCAGCACCGACAACACTGACATTAATAATAACAGTAATGATATAGCAAGATAAAGTAAAAAAAATAAAGAAACTAACCTATCGACGTTACCTTGGCACCATATTGACGTTAGCAAAAAGTTAGTGATGCATTTCAGTTAAACGTATCAAATTGAACGCTTTCTTGACACTTTAGACATGTAGTGACACACGTCTACACATGGAACACAATCTACTTAACAGCTCAACTAAAACTTCATTTTAGTTAGCTTAACGCTACGTTATCAAACAGAGTTAACGTTAGTTTGGAGTTGTTAGCTTGTGGGCGTTAGCGTTAGCCCAACATAAGAACTCACCTCAATTTTATCGCCGATCGAAACACTCATCGTGCCTGGTTATCGCCTTGCAGGTCCGTGCAAGTTTGCAATAAAATCCTTTTTGATCGATTAAGTGCATCGATAGTCTGCACGGGAGTCTTCAGAGGGCAAATAAATGTTGTTCTTGTGTTCCCCCCAAAACTTTGCCATTTCTTCCATTTTGAAAATATCCGCCCGTTACTCTCATGGCTACGTCACATTCACGTCACATGACAACAATCAGGATTTGCCACGCCTCCCATACAGAGTAGACGCAAGCTCCTCGTTGTACTACTAAACTATATTAAAAAATTACTCGTTAAAGTGTACTTAAAGGTAGGGTTTTATACTGCTATCTTAGTTTGAACTTGTACAAATAATTCTGTATTAGTAAAGCGTATGTATGTGTTCAGGTCATTTTTTGACTTTTTAACATAGAGGTTGTGCATTCTGTGAGAACCAGTGTTCAAAATTAAATAAGTAAATTATATGTTGTGAAATAAGCAATAAGACGATAACGAAAAAATATTTAATATAACGATGATATGGGGAAATTATTTAGTATTCGTTTTTACCTCGTTCAATTTTAAGGAAATGTAATGTAATCTAGGGTTGCAACTAATATTCTCATAGTTATGAGTTATGGTTAATCTGATGAGTATTTTGTTGACTAATTATTTGTTCTGTTTGTTCTTTTCAATTATTTGTTATATTAAATATACAAAAATAAAACATTCATCACAATTTCCCAGAATTTTGTCCAAAACCTAAATATAGTCAGTCTACAATGACAGTAAAAAACAAACAATTAATGAATCTACTTATCTATTAATCAACTAGAATTTCTGTTCTAGTTTCCTAAATTACAATTACAAAACTGCATGTTATCTGTGATCACATGATTAGTATTTCTTTATATCTGCTTTATTCATTTAGTTTGAATACTTAGGGGCTCCACAAACAGTAGCCCTTAAAGTTTTATTTTACCTACGACAAGTCAACAAATTACCCTGCAGGTGTGTGTCCATAACCACAGGCCTTCAGTTCATCTCTGCATGTATAATTATAGATCCACAATAATTGTATAGTTATGTCAACAACAGGGGTCCCCCTTGTTTTGTATTTTTTGCAGATCCAGATTAGTTACAGTTTTGTAACTTTTCTACATTTTTTAGCTTTACTCAGACAGAAGTGCAGTATCGATCTGGCCAAATATGATGCAGAAAATCAAATTTCAGACCAAAGCCATTTTGTCTTACAGACAAATATATTTATTTTTCCCATCTTGAAATCCCATAACGTAAGTGTGGAACAATGCAAGAAAAAAAAAAGGATATATAGGCAACCTATCACTTCCTAAAGAGAGTTGATGTATCAAGCATTGCCACTGTACTAGGAATGTTATTTATGTACATATATTATTATATGCTAACTGTTCTTATTTACTAAAATAGTATTTACAGTTTCTAGTAGCGCAACGATTAATCGATTAGTTGTCAACTTTTAAATTAATCACCAACTATTTTGATAATTGTTTAGTTGGTTTGAGTAATTTGTTTTAATACAAAAGTAAAAATCCTTTTGATTCCAGCTTGTTAAATGTTAATATTTTCTAGTTTCTTCTCTCCTCTGTAACAGTAAACTGAATATCTTTAAGTTGTGGACAGAAGAAGACATTTGAGGCTGTCTTGGGTTTTTGTGAAACACTGATCCAAATTTTTCACCCTTTTATAAACCAAACAATTAATCGAGAAAATAATCAACCAATGAATCGTGAGTTGCAGCCCTAGTTTCTAGACAGACATAATTTTAAACTTGTTAAATATAATAATATAATTTGTAGTATTGCATACAAATTAATAGTTCAGCAATAGCAATTGTTTGGACAGCACTAAGTGTTTCTCCTTTGAGTGGTAGGATTTACTGCTAAGACTGGATGCTTATGAGACACATGGAATGCAAACACAAAGGACACCTTCCTTTGTAGTACAGAGGAAACAGTTTTACATCAGAATCAGTGTAATCTACAGCATCATTCTTTCATTTATTAAGTGCGTCAAATCTTTGAGAGAGTAAAGCACACCATTGTCACATATAAGGATGAAAACAAAAATCTGAAAAGGTAACGTCCAATGGGTGGGGGAGATACAAAAAAGAAATCCACGAAAGTGGCTGGTAATGATTGAGAAACGGTCCCTGGTACTGATGTTTCTACTGTCTAAATGGTCGGTTGTAGTAAATGCGATGATGGTTGAAGAGTTTTCTTCTCCGATACTGGTCTCAGTCCACCTCCATCTCTTTTGTGCCAGGCTTTGTCTGCTGGCTTCCCTTTGCGTCTACCTTCCCTTCTGCTCCTTGTTTGGCTGTAGGGCCATTATGAGCTCCACTGTTTTGGTCATTCACTTCAGGGGCCTCCTCCACTGTGGGTTTTGGCTTGTTGATGACTGGATAACATATATCTTCTAGTTCCTGGTGAGTAAGAGACATAAAATGTTTTGGCAAAAGAAACTTCTTGCTAATTAAAGTAAGAATTGAATCTAAAATTAGTAATTCACATACCTGTATTTTGGCAATGATTTCTGCTACTTTAACAACGGGATCTTGAGTAATGCAGAGTTTGCTCTGTGCGTTCATCATGCCGTTCATCCAACCCATGCTTTCATTCACACACTTCTCCACAGTGCTCATTTCCCCGGCACTCAAATGCAGGTATCGCTCATCCTAGGGAAGAATTCAGGACAAGAAAATTACTAATCCAAAAGACTTTAGGTGAAAGTAACTAAAGCCAACCAAAAAAAACATGTGCAAGTCAGAAAGACAGCTAAACAACAAAACAGACTTGTGTGTTAAATATCACACAGGTAAAACACATTGCAATTGCACTGTCAATTTCTCAGATCTGGATGACTAAAAATGTTCATAGACAGATAGTCCTGCAATAGCAATTACTTAATGCCTGGTTAGCTGTCATTCTGACTTGCACATTTACAAAATCAGATTATTAAAGAAGATGTAAATGCATTGCATCCCTAGAGCAAAAGGAGTTACCTTCTGATTATAGAAATCCACCAACTTCATGTAGAATTGCAGTTTCTTTCCAAGCTCTTCAAAAGCCCTCGGCCTGTCCTCGTGCTCTCTGTGCCGATCCTGAATGGGTTGGCCCAACCTCTGGAAAATAACAGAATTAATGATAATATTGACAGTTATTCCTACTTTAAAAATTTTAAAAACCTTTAAAATGCCTCTTTGAGCTCAGTCATAGAGCTGTTTCCAGTATCATAAAATCCCATTTGAGATTGAAAATATAAATTTCCTTGGATTAAAAACAAACCTTGAGTGCACCCAGCTTCTCCTCATAGACTTGTTTGGGTTGGTCCTCTCCATCCTCATACAGCCAGTTCTCTGTGTCCTCCAGCATCAGCGTCAGTCGGTTGCTGTCCTGTTATTAATGGCAAAACATAAAACAGACATTAAGTAATACAGTCAGTATATAAATTGCTTGGCACATCAACAGTAAGAACGCTGCACTCACCTCCTCAGTGATATACTTTTCATAGATCCCACAAAGTTTGTCCCGCAGATCATACACATACTCCTCAACAGCATTTTTAGCATCATTCAGCTCTTTAACCAATTTGTCCTGGACTATCATCTGATGCTGTGAGGAAAAAACAAACATGTCACAAGGGAGCAAAGCATTGCCAACAATACATTTATATTATAATGTTATCTGACTAACAAGATCCCAAACTATAGTGTCAACATTGAGTTTAATGAGAACTTCTGACACATTCAAGGAAACATTAACTGATTGATACAGAGTAGCTTTAATTGCAATCGTGTTGTTTCTGTCTGGAAAATTGTTAGCTGCTAGATTTTTATAGAATGGCTGGACATTTTAAAATCTGCAAAACAAGTAATTCCCCTAAAATAGTGCTGGGACAGATTCGGCCAATCAGTAGCATTAAACAAACACTGTGGCTCCTTGTTGGGCCAATCAGTGCTTTATATTTTTATATATATATATATATATATATATATATATATATATATATATATATATATATATATATATATATATATATATATATATATATAATTTAAATAATAAATGCCATAATGATAACAAATAGAAGTCACCACAATCACCATGGGAAACATTCCCAGACCACAACAGGAGTACAGCGCATATCAAGCACATATCGGGTTTTAATTCCACTCCATCCATTAATGCTGAGGTAAATAGCATTTCACTCAGACTGCCGGTGCATCTCATTCCCCTTATTTGATAGCTCCTCGGCCCTCAGCAGATCTAGAAGTTGTTCTGGCCCTCTTTCGTGAGGGCTTTCACAAAGCTCTTGTTCCTGGCCCGAGGCTTAAAGATCAAGGAGAGATCTCTGAGGAGCTATGAGCGAGGATACGTGAGAGCGGCCACCCATACAGCTGACGTATTCACGTGTTGCTTCAGAGGAAAGGATGCCTCATCCCTCTAAAAACACATTTTTTCGCTACCTCTCTCCTCCCATGATTTCCTTCGTCTCTCCCAAGCTTCATCAGTGGGACGGACTAAGACGCGATGAAGGGAGGCAAGTGAAGGAGCCGGAGATGCAATTCAAGAGAAGTGAGAAGCACCTCATGACTCTGCTTTTCCAAAGGCCAGTAGAAGCACTCACCTCATACTCCACAAAGTCGTTAAGGACATCACTGTCAAGCTGTCGAATGTTGTTGGCCACAATAGGCAGGTCAATACTCTTCACCTTGACTTTGGGCTTGCTACCCCCCGCTGCTGGGTCCTGCTTTTCCCCAGAAGTCCCCTCCTGGATTTGGAAACCAGAAAACACAATTCATTCTTTGAGCTATAGTCCTTACAGAACTTCTTTTGGAATTCTACAGTTTTTTAATACTATTTAATAAATGTACAGAATGTGCATAATATATGTACAGAATGTACAGTATTATTAAATAAATACATAAAAAACTAATATTGTAAGATTGTATACTATTTCTGTAGATATGCATCCATTTGCACTATTTACATACATCTACTATCTTACAATTTGCATTTTTTGATCATTTTCCCAATTTATTTATGTTTAGAGTATGTTAACCTACTTAATACCATTGTCAAATCTGCTACAGAAGTAAACCATTAGGGTCATTTAAATCTATCTCAATATAGACTAGAATATAGATGTCTGAGAGGCTAAATGTGTTTTTGACCAGCAATATTGGTTTCTGTATAATATATCTGAATATAAACACATGATACTGTTATATGCTTCCAAAAAATATCTTTACATCTCTAAATTCAAGTCCAGCTGACCTTACTGCTGGAACTGTCGTCCTCATTCTGCTGGTCCCACTGGCTTTGGCCTTCCGGGTCCACCTGCATTTTGGTCTGAGACACAACACTGATTCAGTTATTTAATCCTAGTCAGATTAGATATAAATAACAAAATATTTCATTTGAGTTGTAATTTAAAAACCAGTACAAACTTAATGTACAGTTGTGTTCGAAATAATAGCAGTGCCTTTAGAAAAATGAGTAAATGTCAAAATTCTTCAAAGAAATTGTAC